>NC_138160.1:98131874-98405462 GCF_964165515.1 Mesoplodon bidens
GATATGTCTATAAAACATTTCCCAACTTCTCCCAGGCAAGCCTCTGTCTCAAGTCTTCTCCTTTGTCCATCAGATGAGCACACAAAAATAAATGCACACAATGTGAGAAGTGACATATACTTGCCACTTCCCCAGGATAAAATTGTAAACCCCTAAAAAAGAAACTGTAAACCCCTGACAGCAGGAAGTTACCTATTTTTACATCTATCTGACCACTTAACATATTAATTTGTATAAAAAACTGCATGCAAGCCATCATTTATTATAGAATATATCATGAACCCAGGTTTAGGTGATGTTAGACATTAATGAAATAACATCATCAAGATGCTCTGGGTGCTTTCCACTTAATGGAAGGGCCAATGAAAATATAGGAACATGAAAAGGAAAGTGACTTTGTTAGCACTATAGGATTACCTCAGGGAGGGAAATCATTGAGGCTGAAGCCTCAGAGTAGGTATCCTCACCCAAAGTAAAATTAGACCAGCTCTGAGATGGGCCTGTCTAGATGCATTGGGAAAATAGCTCTTTCTTTTTTTTTTTCTCCTCTAGCTTTATTGAGGTATAATTTACAAACAAAAATTGTAAGTATTTAAGGTGTACAATGTAATATTTTTATATATACACATTGTGAAATTATTACCATAATCAAGTTAATTAATATATCTGTCACCTCACATTGTTACCATATTTTTTGTGTGTAGTAAGAATACTTGAGAGCTACTCTCTTAGTAAATGTCAGGTATCAGAGTATTATTAACTATAGTCACCATGCCATCATACCTTAGATCTCTAGAACTCATTCATCCTCCATAAATAAACCTTTGTGCCCTTTGACCAACATCTCTCCATTTTCCCCACCCTCTTGTCCCTGGCAACCACCATTCTACTCTCTGTTTTATGAATTTGATTTTTTAAGATTCCACATGTCAGTGAGATTATGCCCTTTCTAAAGGAAGAAGCCTGTTTGTAGTAACAGGAAAACTTGCAAATGTGCTGGTATCTCTGCCCAGAGAGAAGGAAAAGGCAGGTGAGTGGAGACTAGAAATATTAAGGCAAAGGGTGACAGCCAGAGAAACGTAATGTGCAGGGAAATTGGAAAGGACCACTGAGCTGGCTACAGAGGATAACAGGTTTTACCCGTTAAAATTATGACCAGTGCCTCCTCTTGTGAGTTTCATTGACCTTTTATATATTTTTCTTTCCACTAGTTTTCTTTCATTGACATAACTTCAAATCAATATGATCATTTTTCTTATTTCACCTCACAGAGCAGACTTCCCCTTGTGGCATCATTTCCTGCTGCTGAAAAATGAAAACACACACACACATACACACACATTTTTTTTCTTTTCTTTTTGCGGTATGCGGGCCTCTCACTGTTGTGGCCTCTCCCGTTGCGGAGCACAGGCTCCGGATGTGCAGGCCCAGCGGCCATGGCTCACGGGCCCAGCCGCTCCGCGGCATATGGGATCCTCCCAGACTGGGGCACGAACCCGTATCCCCTGCATCGGCAGGCAGACTCTCAACCACTGCGCCACCAGGGAGGCCCATACACACACATTTTTACATTTTTTGATTTGACAATAACATTGCTTCCAATTTCTCCAATACTGCTATCTTAGCATCTGTAAGCATTTGGCATCGTCATTTTCATAAAAAGCACACTTCACATCCTTCTAAATTATGCAGAGATTATCAAGGTATAACAATACTACATCTGCTTTGATTCTAATACATTCCAAACTAAGAGTGTTAAATTCAAAATGTCTCTCTTCAGTAGCCCATGCCAGGTCTAGAGGAAACACTCATTGTTTTAGTTCTCTTGACTACTTCCCAGATCCCTCACAAGCAAGTGGATTTGAATGAAAAGAGAAGATGAAAGGAACACTGTTTAGCCATGGGATAATGCTGAGACAAGAGGCTGGGTTAGCAAGATATGGAAATGGGAAGTTGGCAGAAGGAATGACACCTTGAGTTGAAAATTTTCAGAATGTTTCCATGTTATAGATACAATTTTTTCAGGGCCCTGTGAGCACCTTGAATTTACAGATACTTAATATAATTTTTTCTCCCTGCCAATGGTTCTGAGGGAGACTCTTCAATGTTCTCCACTGGTCCACTCCATAAACCATGAGCTACCTTCTTCCTACGAGTACTTAAAGGACATTTTAGATTAGGAGAGAGCTCCTATAAAGCCAAGTATTGTGATTTTTTTTGTAGGTCTTTGGCTTTTTATTTTTAACATCAGATGTGTTTCTTATAAATTAGTTACCTTCATCTTTTAACTTTATTTTGGGCACCTAACCCTTAAGAGAATTGTCTTAGGGATAAATAATCCTTAGAGAAAGAAATGAAGCCATCACAGAACTGGAACTGAGGATATAAGTATTTTCTGACCAGCTTTGCTACATTAACTTACAAAATATTTCAGGACAAATCACATTGCTTTGCTAAATCTCAGCATGAATAAAACAATTGGAATTGAGCCAGATGAAAAGTAGTGCTTTTGTATTCTTGGCCTAGTCATTGCCACATACTTTAACCTCTACAGTAAAATCCTGAGTGGTATATTTAGCAAATGAAGAAACTGAGGCTGAAACAGGCTGAGTGGTATGCTTAAATTCATTCAAGACTAAAGAGTGTAGCAAGGATTTGAAGTGAGTGCCCTCTGGCTCCACAAACCATGACACTTGTGCTAGGCTGCAGTTATCAGCCCTTAGATGGCAGAGGAGATAGCTATCTAGATTCTATCACTATACTCAGGTAAAGATTCTTGTCTCCCAAAAGAGAAGTTCAAAAACTAAAAAAAAAAAAAAAGCATTTATTGAATGCATGTTTTGTGCCAATTGAAGGAACTATAGATAAAATGTATCTATTTCTTAAAAGAGAGAGAAAAAGGTAATATTTCATTGCCTTTGAGGAACATAAGAGCATGGAGTGCAGAAGGCAAAAGTAAATGTAAAGGTAATTATGATGCAACATGTTGAATAATTGGATATTAGAAGCACCCTTGTCACTCTACCTTATATTATGGTAATTGGCATTAAAATCACCTTGAGAAAAGAGACCTTCTCTTACTCAAATATTGCATTTTCTATAGAACCTAGTGTTTGAATGAGCATTCCTCATGTTGTTAAAGGAAAAGTCAAATTGCTGAAATAGCTGCTATGTAGTTGACTATATCAACCACACTGCAAAGATATAAAGTTAGTTAATTTTTTAAATGTTCACTCTAGATATGAAAAGTGAGCTAAAGCAAGAATCTCTGGGGGAAAAGACATATATGTGGTATACAAGCCTTGCAGAACATCCACGGCTGGACATCCAAAGCCATGGGGGCCACTTCATTTATTTTACAATTAGTAAATGGCCCAGGAGTTTCAGAGGAAGTGGAAAAGGGCCTATGAGAATATATTCAAGTAAGGTAGACAGGAGCCAGGTGAAAGGCAATTCAGGCAAAGGTCGAAAGGAAGGATATTTTGATTATAATTAACAAGAATCAATGGACTATTAAGCAGTAGAAGTAGCACTTGTGAATAAGGAAGGTAAGCATTCAAAACCTATGAGAAATTTGGAAATAACTTTCTATTGATAGCCAAAAATATTCCCTGCAAGAGAGTACTCATGTGAAGCTAAGTTGTTTAAAACAATTCATCGTTTGAGTGGAAGAGGATGAGGCTGTCAGGTCTCATTGAGAGCATCCTTGTATAGGTTATTTAGCTAGAAGTAAGTGCCTGATAGTACTACAGAAAGAGATGCTATTTCTGCAAGGGATAATAGCAATATTTTATTGAAGTGCTAGTCAAGCCATCTATATTAAAGGACTATTTTTTAAAATTTCTAATTCATCATAGTCAATGTAAAATCCAATAAAAAATAGAAAAAGTGAAAAAGACATATAAAATATAAGCTTAACTTTCTCCTCATAATGATGAAAATTAGGTATGTGATCAGACATAGATACAAGGGAGTCTTGGAAATATAATTACTGACTGGACATTCACCTCCCAGCAGTAACTCTGTTATAGAAGAGGAAGCGTGAGCTTTGGTGGACGGCCAGTTCACTGCATTGCCTCATCAAAAACTAATCAATGTCTTGGCTTCAGTCCATCTTTTGTTATAAGAGTAATGACAACAATTATCATAATGACAGAAAAAAAGTCAATATTTATTGAGAATATCCTATATACCAAGCATAAAGCTAAGGGTTTTTTAGTCATGATTTTATTTTAAATAAATAAATAAATTGGCATTTCAGTTATTAGTAAGGATTTATCAAAAGTATTTGGGTCGGGCTTCCCTGGTGGCGCAGTGGTTGAGAGTCCGCCTGCCAATGCAGGGGACACGGGTTCGTGCCCCGGTCCAGGAAGATCCCACATGCCGCGGAGCAGCTGGGCCCGTGAGCCATGGCCGCTGAGCCTGTGCGTCCAGAGCCTGTGCTCCACAACAGGAGAGGCCACAACAGTGAGAGGCCCGCGTACCGCAAAAAAAAAAAAAAAAAAGTATTTGGGTCTAGTTGACTCTGAGTGAGGTAATAAAAGGAATTTCTAGACTTTTATGGCTAAAGGCTGGATTTTAGAAGAAAACCGCTCATGAAAGAGCATGTATATATCCTCCCCTTGTTTAATTGCTTCCCACTGTGAATTTATCAATAGGGAAACAGGATTTCAAACATATGCGAAAGATTTGTGGAGGGAGATTCTCTGGCTTGTGTAGAATTGGGGATTGATGAGAGAATGAGTTAGAGCAGTGCTATTTTTCTTTCCACTTTGGCAGGGAAATATATAAGACAATGAGAAGTCTCTCCTCATATGTTTTGACATACTTTCTCTATGATCATTTATCAACATCCCAGGCTGGATGGGGCATAAGGAAAGTTTCCATAATTAACACATCAAAAAGTCATTTGATCTGACTGGAAAAATAATGTCACATGGTTTCCAAGGGGAATTTTTAAATATCTTCCCAAACATTGCCATTTTCCCTTTCCTCCTTAAAAAAATATTTTAACTTGGAATATTCTTAATTTGACGTTACAAAAAAGAAATGTGTCTGAAATGAAATGGGAACTGGAAAAGTAGAAAATAAAATGAATGAACTTAACTTTTCCCTGTACTATCTTATCGTTCTGACCTATAGGCCCAGAGCTATATTTTAGCTGCATTGATGTGTCAACAAAAGCATTTGAGGAGGCATTCTGCTTCCGTGTTGTTGTTTCCATTTTAACAAAAAGAAAAATCCAGATAATGTACAAAATCATAACTTTTCTCTGAGACCATCAGAGAGTAGAGGTCATAGGACACTCCACTCCAGGAACCAAATTAAATAAGGTGACATCAGGGCACTGCTGAAGTGTGATGCATTGAAGTTAAATATAGCAACAACAACAAAAAAAAACCCCACAAACTCAGTTTAATTATTGACCTGATTGACTTATTGACTTAGAGACAATATCAAACAATCTAACACAAGAATAATTGGAGCCCTAAAGGAACAAGAGGGAGAAAACAAGCAGAATAAATGTTTAAAGAGATAATGGCAGAGCATTTTTATGATTTTTTATAAATTTAAACAACACTTTCCACAAGATTCTGCATTCTCACACCTAGGCATACCTAAGAGAAATCAAAAAGTATTCCCACCCACAAATACCTGAATATTTATGACAGCTTTATTCACAACATCCACAAACTAGAAACAACGAAAATGTCAATTAACTGGTAAATGGATACACAAATTGTGTTATATCCATATAGTGGAATGATCCTCAGCAATAAAAAGGAGCAAACTATTGATACATGCAGCAAAATATTTGAATCTCAAAAGCATTATGCTGAGTTAAAGAAACTAGATACAAAAGCCTACATGATTCCATTCACATGACATTCTGGAAAACACAGTACTATACTGTCAGTATACAGTTGGATCACTGGCTACCAGGGGCTGAGTGAGACGAGGGGGAATTGTCTACAAAGGGTTATAAGGAAACTTTTTGGGGTGATGGAAATATTCTAAATCTTACTTGTGGTGCAGAAACATGACTATTTGTCAAATCTCATTGAACTATATAATAAAAAATATGAATTTTATTATAAGTAAATGATACCTCAGTAAACTTGATTTAAATAATTTGAGAGAAATTAAGGACAGCATGGAAGTTCTAGATGGAAATATTTTGATAGAATAAGGTCTCACCAGTACAATTCTTCTCCTAAAATTGTGAGGAAGTCTTTCTGCTTAATTAAGGGAACTTCCTGGATTTCTTAGTTCACTGGTATCTTTGAAAGCAGGCAAAGTAGGATATTGGCTACTACTTCAGAGAATACAGTTTTTGAAGAGCTGTCAATGAACTAGAAATAATAAGGTGACAGACTTGTAGGAAGAACCCAGAGTGTGATAACACATCTTACCTACAATACTGTGTCTTTAAAATGGCTCTAAGACCTTTAAATTTTTCTAAATGGTCCCCTAGGAATCTTTTGAAAGACATAAACTTTCAAGTTACATGGAGTCACCTCAGCTGATTATAAAGAAAATAGGAAGTTAAAGCTGAGAGGAAAGTGGATTACTTTACTTCTTAAAAACATGTTTTTGGATAAAAGTTCTTAAAAGAAGCTTTGTACCTTCTTACTCAGAATTTCACTTTATAAATCTAAAATAAGGGAAAAATTTTAAATGCATGAGAATGTTTATAAATATTAATTTAATAGTAAAAAGTTTGAATTATCTTAAATTTTTTAAATGTATAAACAGAAATTATAATATTATGAAAATTGTGAATAACATCAATGAATTGTGTTGCTCTCTTTAAAATCATTAAGAAGGCTGTACATTAACATGTAAATGCTTCAGATTATAGTATTGATACATATTCAGAAGAACACAGAGTTAGGTGTGAAATGTGATTATGTCAAAAACAATCAAAACTACATTCATAAAAAATATGAAGGAACTTTTAAATTAAATAATGTTGGTCATTCTAGGACTGATAGTTAATGGATGTGTCCTTTTCTTTACTTCACTTACTTTTGCATGGTACTAATTAATGTTAATTTTGCATGAAAAATGTTTTTTGAAAATCTTATACTTTCAGTATTTTGTCCCCAAAGTAGTCCAGAAGAGCTTAGGTCATATGTTAAGTCATAGATCTGGGATGAAAGCTCTATTCTTGTCTGAGAAGCAAGGTTAGATCTCAGTGAGAAAAGATAACTGTGGTAGAGAGGGCAATTCAAAGAGAAAGATCCCTCAGTTGACTTTAACTGGTAAGCTTTTGTTCTTGTTGGAGGCTGTGATACAATGCATATTAGATAACCATCAGTTATTTGAGGGTCTCTAAGAAAACCATAATGTTTAACTATTTATATTAGGTAATTGATCTAAAATAAAAGGCAAGAGATAATGAGATGATTTGTATTAAGAGTAGATAAAAGCAGTCATCATTTATATAATAGATTGAAAAAATATACCTTGATGACTAAATGCCTAAAAATGTAAAGCATGTTCATAAATATAATCCAGTGTGTAGGCAGTAGATGCTGTAGGTAATCTTACCATTCCCAGATATTTCTTGTGGCTAAAATAGGAATTAAGCAACATAACCTAGAACCTAAGCTTAAACTCTATGGTATTAAAAAATACCCTAAAGGCCAAATACTTGGTTTAATTCCACAGTGAGAATGCCATAAGCTTATTACTCAAATAAGACTCTCTTGGATTATCTATGTAATCTACCAAAGTAGAGGTCTGCAAATCTGCTGTGATTGACAGTTGTGGTTAAGTTTACAACTGGCTCATAGATATTCACTGTCTTTTTTTTTTTTTTAGATGTTGGGGGTAGGAGTTTATTAATTAATTAATTATTTTTTGCTGTGTTGGGTCTTCGTTTCTGTGCAAGGGCTTTCTCTAGTTGTGGCAAGCGGGGGGGCCACTCTTCATCGCGGTGCACAGGCCTCTCACTATCGCGGCCTCTCTTGTTGAGGAGCACAGGCTCCAGACGCGCAGGCTCAGTAGTTGTGGCTCAGGGGCCTAGTTGCTCTGCGGCATATGGGATCCTCCCAGATCGGGGCTCGAACCCGTGTCCCCTGCATTAGCAAGCAGATTCTCAACCACTGCACCACCAGGGAAGCCCGATATTCACTGTTTTGCTTTTTTCTCCAAGTTCCCAAGCCTTATCTGAAAGAGCATACTCTTTATTTTGTTGAATTTGCTCACTCATTTGCCAAACTGTAATATGGAGTTCCTGAGAAAACTGCCATCTTCTTAGATAACCTCTCTTCTCTCAGCCACATGGAGTCAGGGCACCTGAATCATGTCGAGACATTCCTTGTGGTCCATCTTGTTGAAATGGCCCTTCATTTGGCACGGGGCACATGTGAGCCAATCGCAGCTTTTCTCCATGATATTTTGAATAAGCTAACAATAGAATCCCATTTCCCTCATGTGGCAAAGGTGAGAAGATGAAAACCTTGGAGCTGCCTGTGGCTGCCCCTGTTCTGGAGGCGTGGAAAAGGTGGCTTGGATGAAGCTGACTCACAGACAAGATACAGAGAGCACTCAGAGGACCTTCCAGTCCCTGGTTTCAGTTCTCTCTCAGATCTGCTCTACCTGATCTTGCCTAGATTGATTTCTTGGGTCAATAACCTCTTTTATTTGGTCCAAGCATATTTAAAGTTGATTAATGTTACCAAATATTACCCATCACATCTTAGCTTATGCAGAAATAGTCACACTTATCTATGATTAGGAGGTAATAATATGAATGAAATAAAGGGTCAAGAATATCAACTGGACAATAACTAGGTAGAAAAACTAAATAATGTATTCATATAGGGTAACAGTGAAAATGATAGAAAAAGTAAGAGTGTTTGAGTGAGCCTGCAGAATAATAATATCAATTGTAAAAAGAAAAACAGAAATGGTTATAGTTTATTGTGTGCCAGGTACTGAACCATGGCCTGGACATATCTGGATAAACTTTTGTACATTATTACCTTAGTGAACTTTTTAGTAAACCTCTGAGATGGGAATCACTATTTTCATTTTACAAATGGGGAGTCTAGGAGAGGTGACTGCACTTGCTTCAGACCATCTAGTAAATGCAGGCCAGAATTTGAACTAAGATCTGCCTGATTCCAGGTCTATGTTAAGCTTTGAGTACCAGACAAAGCAGATTAGCTTTGTTCTGTAGGCAGTAGAGGATGACTAAATGTGTGTGTGCGTGCGCGTGTGTGTGTTTAAAGCAGGACCCACCTTTATAAAAGCTGTGTTTTTAGAAGATGAATTTTCACAGTGATGTTAAGAAGCCATTCAGGAAGCTCAAGCAATGGTCCCTGTGTGAGATGATACTTGCAAATGTTTATAAGTAAAATTACAGGTCTGTGAGTGTCAGAAAACTTCCCACTCTCTGTAAAATACAGGGTCAGATCTTGTATGTATAGTTCACTATTCCGCAGGAAATGTATATGATAAGAACTCTGCTTGTGAAAGTGAATGTATCAGATTTCTTACCCGATCAACCATTACAGCAGCAAGATCATCCTTTACAGAAAGGATGAACACTATAATAGAACACTAAGAACACTAATTAAAACTAACATAGAACATAGAACACTAATTAAAAGAGGCAAGGCCCCCTGAAACAGATCCAGTGATGCTATCCTACCCAGCTTGGAATCACATGTCATCGCTGAGTTGATTGAAAGTACCGCTTGTCCCTGTCCTCCCATTTGTCTAGAAAAACACTTCTTTGTGCAGACTACATGTCATTACTCCTCATTTCTTCCCCTGTGCTTGTATTTTGAAATCATCACAAGATAAGGAATTGATTAATACTTTATCATAGTCCTGGTGAAGATAACACACCTTTACTATCTGTCTGATTTTCCTCTATTTCCCCCCAAAGGAGTGTAACACGAAAACAGAGCAAAGAGGAGTTCAACTTTGAATCTTTAGCACAAGCTATGACTGAAGAAATTATGTAATTTCAACATACACTTATTAAACATCTAGCATATAGTAGGCATTGTGTTAAATTTTAGGACACATGGGGTTATCAACCTCATTGAGCTTTCAGGTTGGTAAGGGGCAAGTCCAGTTTACTAAATGGTAAATGGATTGATCAATGGATAGTTTTATGCAGTAAGTCAAGAATGCAACATTTTATTCAGATCACCTGAATTAAAGCCAGCTTAGACCCTAAGGCATCACTAAGTTCCTCGGAGGAGTCAGTGACAGAAACAGTAGATTTTCTAATTATCATTGAAAGGTGGTTATAATCCACACTGCCCCTGTGTGACACTTCTTCATCCACAGTGAGGATTTGGTTTCACTCTGGGCTATTCATATATCAGCAGACCATCAGATGGCTTCCCCAGTTCTGGGGATCCTGTCAGAGCTAAGGGCATCGAATGGTAATTTTTCTGTTCTCCAGCTCCAAGAAGGCACACACAAAGCCAAAATACAACCTCAAATGAATTTAAAGGCAGGAGTTTTTCCCTAGAAAAGGAAAGAGGAAGAACTCAGTGGGGGGCTGACTGTTGTAGTATTCAAAGCAACTTGATATTGACTCAACATTTGGATTAAACAGATAAATATCTTTGTTCACAGTAATGAGTTTATGACTGTTGTAGTCAAACCTTGTGTATAGAGGCAGGGATGTTTCTAGAAGTTCTTTATGGTAGGGATTTAGGGATGGCAATCTGGTTTTGAATGGAATAAAAGGGGGTATTATTTCAATAAAATTCGTTTAACACTTCCTATAAGTTTTTGAGAAAAATATTGTTCTTCATATTAAGCAATGGTAGGACAGGTCTCGAGCTTGGGAGGTTACTTTGTACCGTAATGGGGCCAGTGCCGCAGCCCACGATGCCTTCTTCCACCAGCCACTCCTTGGTCCTCTCACTTAGTGACATTATTGGCTATTTTAGAATGTCTGACAAAGTCTGGGTTCCTCCAAGTTTAACACAACTGATTTCTGGTCTGTAGCTTTACTTTTCAGTCAGTTTTCAATGATTTTATCTACCGGACATCAAACAAACATTCTAACTGAAATTTTCACAGAAATAACAGAACTGGACAATTGTGACATTAGGTAATCATAGCCCAAAGCTACATTGTTACATCGAGAATAAGCAACTATATTAAAACCAAATATGCAATTTAATCATTGTAAAAATCAAAGCAAGTCATGGCAACTATTTCAGAACTTATCTAGAAATGTATTAGTGGGAATTGTAAATATTGAAATATGGCATTTTATAGGTATAAATGAATTTTAGCAAATTAATTTGGCATCCTACAATAAACTCTGTACACTTTGAAAATATTGCTCCTAAAATTACGAAGGAATAACTTGTCATTTAGGCAATGAAAAGAGCTAATTTTACTGAGTGTGTACTGCAGACAAATTTTTAATGATAGCTCATATTTACTGAGTGCTTACCATGTGCCCAGCACTATAGACTAGCATTTCATATATTTTCTCATTATCCAATATTTTGATAAGAAAATTGAAATACAGATAGCTTAAGCAACTTGACCAGGGTAATATATAAGAACTGAAGCCATAATTTAAACTTGGTCAGTCTGATTCCAGAATATTGGCTTATAACCCTTATCCTAAATGTAGAAAGAAACAATGTGGTTTTTTCAGAATGACGTGTTAATCAAATTGCGTTTAACAAAGAAACTCATAATCATATTATCATTTTGCCTGTATTTTTCAGCTTTAGCCATTGGGAGCTCTTTCAGTAGGGTCCTGTGTGATCACCCCAACTTTGACACACTCTCCTTTCTGTGATTTTGTTTTGAGTGCTTCCTTACTGTCTGGCATTATAAGGTGCCCCAGGTTCATGTCAGGTTCATCTCCTGCCCCAGTGTTAAAATCATCCCTTTCTTCTAGGAGCCCTGGTTCTTTTATTGTAGAGTGGTATTAAAACCAAGATCTGGGTAGTAGCTGTGACAGGTGTCATTGCCATAGCCCTTCTCAGCAGACAAAGCAAGAAATATCTGTGTGTATACTAACCCATGTATACTGACATATCTATACATATTTCTATATGTATCTGTATTAAGCTAAACACAAGTTCATACTGTTTGCAACTCTGATTCAGAAGTTCTAGCCTTCTTCCCTTGTTTGTTTGTAACCTCCTGCTCCAACAGTGAGAAACCTCGCCCCCACCATCAGCTATCCACTTACTTAATTGCTTAATTCCAGTATATATGTATAGTGTTTTGATATCACAGTATTTATTCCATCCTAGTATCCTCTGGCCTCCTAAATGATTTTTTTTAATTGCACACATTAGGATTCCCTCTTTGTGAAAATACATAAAACTTTGCAGCACAAATTCATAGTGTCAGGTATCCACCACTACAGTATTATGCAGAATATTTTCATAAATTAATGAGGAGAACAGATAAATCTTTAGCATAGATTAATTTCAAATAATTATGTAGATAGTAACACCCTGAAGGAGATAGAGCATAACTTCCTATTCCTTGAGTGTGGGCTGTACCTAGTGATTTCCTCCTCAAGAGTACAGTATGGAAAGCGGGAGGAGGAGAGTAACTTTACAGTGGAGTCACCTGACAAACACTACCTTAGCCAGGTGATCAATATCAGCATCAACAGTAAAAAAATCACATTGATGGCCTGTACCTTTGTCATGATGTGATGGGAATGGCCCTTTATCTCTGTGGCCCTTCTCCCCAAAACCCATAACCCCAGTCTAATCATGAGAAAAACATCAGATAATACTCAGTTGAGGGATATTTCGAAAAATATGTAATTAGTACTTCTCAAAATTGACAAGGTCCTTGAAAACAAGGCAAATCTGAGAAATTGTTACAGTGTAGAGGAGGTTAAGGAGACAGGATGACCAAGTGCTATCTGGTATCCCGGATAAAGGACATTAGGTAAAAGGAAGAAAATATGAATGAAGTATGGAGTTTAGTTAATAATAATAATAATATATATTAGCTCATTAATTTTGATCAATGCACTGTACTTATGTAAGATGCTAACTATAGGGGAAAACAGGAGGGTAGTATTTGAGAACTCTACTTTCTTCAACTTTTCTGCAAATCTAAAACTATTCTAATATAAAAAGTATATTTTAAAAAAGGAACATAAAAATGAAGAACAACATTTAAAGAAGCATAACTCTAGCACAGATTAACTTCTTACAAACGAAATAATTATGAATCAAAGTGGTGATGAGAAATTTCTTGGAAAGAGTAACTCTTTAAGATTCTAACTTAGAATTTGAGGAAAAATAGACATGAGCAAATTGGTGGCAAGAAGTTTTTCCACATTGGAGGTGAGTTTTGAGAAATGAATTGGATGAAATTTTTAAAATTCGCTAATAGTCAACATATATGAAAAAGACATCAAATGTAATGACCATCTCTATTTTCAGGACTATACAAATATTTGAAGTGTGTAATTGGTAAATAAGATTTAGACAAATCTAAGCTTCACAGGTTTCTGGAAAAAGATGATAGTGCTTTTCAGAGAAGATGTTAATGGATCAGCTGAACTCTGTTGGTACACTATAGTAATTTCCTTGAAAAAGCCAAGCATTGTGAGATTAGTTAAGGTGATTTTACTTCTCATTTTCTGGAGACTTCACTGAGTTCTAATTAGAAAACTTATTCAAAGGTGCTAGCTTTTACATACATTTAAAAACAAAGCCTCTTATAAAAACCCAAAGAATTTTTCCCTTCTGGTAGTCACTATGATTCATATTCCTTTCTTCATCAATAGATGAATTCATGGGATATTTTATTTTCCTTCTTCATTAGGCAGAGATTGTCTGAAGTATCTCTGCTGGCAGACAAAGAGAATTTCGTGGTGCCTCTTAAACTTGGATTTGCATCCTACAGATAAGCAATTGGTCTTACACATTTCAACTGAGCAACCTTCTCCCCATTAATTACAATTTTACTATGAATTTCCTCTGAGTGAAAAAGGAGGGGCATAAGAAGTACTAAGTTGACACATACGCCTTTTTGAAAGTTTCTCTTTTCACGACTGTTCAAAGTCCCAACTTTATGACACTTGTGATTCTAAAAGAATCAACGCAAAGTGACAGTAATTCTTTTCATAAGAAAACTAAAAATAGAACTATCATATGACCCAGCAATCCCACTACTGGGCATATACCCTGAGAAAACCATAATGCAAAAAGAGACGTGTACCACAATGTTCATTGCAGCTCTATTTACAATAGCCAGGACATGGAAGCAACCTAAATGTCCATCAACAGATGAATGGATAAAGAAGAGGTGGCACATGTATGCAATGGAATATTACTCAGCCATAAAAAGAAATGAAATTGGGTTATTTGTAGTGAGGTGGATGGACCTAGAGTCTGTCATACAGAGTGAAGTAAGTTAGAAAGAGAAAAGCAAATACCGTGTGCCAACACATATATATGGAATATATAAAAAATGCTTCTGAGGAACCTAGTGGTAGGACAGGGATATAGATGCAGACGTAGAGAATGGACTTGAAGGCATGGGGTGGGGGGAAGGGGAAGCTGGGAAGAAGTGATAGAGTATCATTGACATATATACACTACCAAATGTAAAATAGATAGCTAGTGGGAAGCAGCCGCATAGCACAGGGAGATCAGCTTGGTGCTTTGTGACCACCTAGAGGGGTGGGATAGGGAGGGTGGGAGGGAGACGCAAGAGGGAGGGGATATGGGGATATATGTATGCATATAGCTGATTCACTTTGTTGTACAACAGAAACTAACACAGCATTGTGAAGCAATTATACTCCAATAAAGATGTATTAAAAAATAATGAGGGTTTGCTAACTTTTGGGAAAAGTCCTACAATGTATGAAAATATTAAATTCCAACAAGGGGTCACATCCTACCTCCAGTTGATTATAAGACAGGCAGAGCTTATTCTGGATGGAGAGGATTTTGGCAGCCACTGCAGCCAAAGCCTTAAAATGGCCACTAAACTTCCATCTCCTAGTTACTAATTTTTACACAGATTTTTGCTTAATTATAGCATCATGAATGCACAGCTGCAGAGGATGTACAAAACAGCCAAAATTGTACACATTGCAATCTGTGAGGGATTTTTTTTTCCTTTCTTTTTATGTCTGGGGTGTTGTTTCAAACAATCATGTGGATGCTGTCTTTGGCGACCGGCCATGTTTCTCACACATTCATAAAGCAATTGGAATGGCAGTACCTGGCCACTGTTCACAGAGAGGCAGATAATATGAAACAGCTGCTCTTCTGCTGAAATCGTTATCGAGTGTCAGGCTGAGATATGAGTGGGCAATGGTCTGAGGATCATCAACGAATAATGACAAAGTGGGTTTTCAAAGAAGTGATCGGAGCTTCCTCTTGCACGTTTGCACAGGAGCTGCCTCTGGGGAGCTCAGGAAGAACCTTACATGTCAACTGGGGTTGCTGGCACATTGACTTTGGCACAAAATAGAACAGCCGTATCCTTGTTAAGCAGGATATTCTACAGTGACTTTGGGGAGTTTATGGTTCCTAAGGAGTATAGTTTATAGGATATGTATGACTGGAAACAGAGAAATCAGAATTTCCAAAGATTCATGGACCTGTGTAGTAAATAAATACTCACTTTCCTGAAGATAAAAATTATTAACTAACTACATCACTTGGTAGCAGTTTGTATGTGTGCATGTGCATGCATGTGTGTATGTGTGACACATACCATTCTATCTTCTATCTGTGGCACATTTAGCAAATAATTCAGTAAATATTCATTATACACCATCTCTATATATATTAGGCAGTGAACTAGAAAAGGAGCTACAAAAAGAATGAAGCATGGCCATGCCTGCCCATATGGAATGTATTTTAATGAGGGAGACAGAGTTTCACACAGCAATGTGAAAAAGTTAATAAGAGAAGTATGAACATAGTTTATTCTTCCTTTTAAACTCCCGGAGTACCCACATGGCTCAGGAGATAGAAGAATGAAATAGCTTCAGAGAAAATAGTACTTCAGCTGTTTCTTAAAGGATCAGTAGGTCCCCAAGTTGAGCAGTTTGAGTAGAAGGAGAAGTGTGGTAGAAGATCTGGGGAGAGTGCTTCGAGGTCAGTAACATTACCTGCAAAGGAGGGGACAAAACCACAAAGAATGTTATTTGAGAATAGTAGGTTTGGAGCAAAAAGTGAGTGTGAAGCAGAAAGAAGCTGAGATTTGAGAGGGGGATTGCCAACAGATTTTGAGTATTTGTACTGAGAGGTTTGGATTTAACTACTGTCAGCCAGCCTGGCCCTGTGTGTTCCTATGTAAATAATTCCCCAAATAAGCTCTGTTGAAAACAAAAAAGTTTTAGTGGAGAATGCATTAGTAGAACTGTGATGTATGTCTCCATCTTAGAGATTCACAATGCATATTAGGAAATAAAAACCTAGAAGGAGACTTACAATAAATAAAGCAGTTTATCTAGGCAAGAGGAGCCAATCAAAAGATTTAAAGGAAGGAAGCATGCTAATAAGGTTTATTTTTAGGAGCGAATTCTACCAGCATTGTGGAAAATGAACTAAAGTCAGGAAGCCTGGGAGAAGGGAGCAATATTAATGAGTCCATAGGACAGTGATGAGACTCTGGGAAGAAGAAGTGACAATAGGGATGGAAAGCGTTGGAAATATTTCTCAGGAAATATAGGATCTGCTCAATGAGAATGAAGGTGGATGTAGATACAATACCATGTTTTCCATTGGACCACAATAAGTTTGTAGAAGTAGTGTATTGCCTGACTGATTGTGGTAAAATGAGCTATCAAATTGAATATCTCTGTTTCACACTGGGCTTGACATTTTAAAAATCTGATCTCATTTTTTCTTCAACAATAACCCCAGAGATTCTATGATGATAGCATTGGGATCTAGAACACACATTGGAGAAGAACTTGCCACTAAAATGGGCACCTCATTGCAGGTGCAGATGGTGGCCCCTACCCTGCTTTGGGTAAGAGAGTCTTTTAACCCTTATGTGGCCATGCTTTAAAGACTAGAAAGTTTACTAATAGCAATGGGGAAAGATAGATGTTAGAAAATACAGTTTGTAGTCAAATGTTTGCAATGCTGCCCTATTTTCAAAAAGGCCATTCAGCTAGTAGACTCAGTTCTTCACAACTTTTCCAAAACTCAGGATGAAGAATGGAGTCTTTTTAACAGCCAAACCCGATGACATAAAGGTCTTGTGCAAGTGTTTGTGCATCTAACTTAATGGACAATATTTTGGATTTTCACCAGGCCCCTAATTTCATTCATTTCAGACCTAATCATTAAGTAAGTTGTAATCTAGTTCCTCAGACTTTGGTGATGGAATGCACAGTCAGAAATGAGCAGTAAAGTGCAGCTACCAGAGCTCGCACAGGGAGAGAATAAAGTAATAAACACAGAGGGAGGGCGAGGCTGCCTGGGGATACGTAGGAGAAAGGGTAACCATTTCTGGAAGAAAAAAATATTTGAAGAAAAGAGCACATGCTAAGTAGCAAATTTAGGAAGGGCAGAAACAAATAGCATGGCAAGAGTGAAGTGTCAAGGGCACTCTTTTATGTGTCTGTTTATTTCATGAAATGTATTAGGTGCCTTCAAGGTGCCGGCCTCTGTGCTTATGTCTGGGTGAACTGAAATATACGAGACATAAAACATGTAGGTGAAAATGCTGATCTGATATTCCCTACTGAGCCTCTGCTGTAAGGACTTAAAAGGTAGCCTTTCCTTCTCACCAAGGAATTCTCTCCAACACCACACTTGAGGGGCTCCCGAAAAGAGAGTGAGGATCCCAGTGTATTGTATCTGAGTGTTGCCACAACTGCAGAGCATAACGGGGATCAGATTGCCCTATAGTTCAGGACATGCTGGAGCATAGAATCATTCTTGTTGGATGTTTGCCATAGTGTGCAGTGATTGCTGGTGATTTCTGATAGCACAGACGTTTTTTAAAATTTGTATTTATTTTTAAAAAGTTTATTTTATATTGGAGTATAGTTGATTAACAATATTGTGTTAGTTTCAGGTGTACAGCAAAGTGATTCAGTTATACATATATCCATTCTTTAAAAAAATTTTTCCCATTTAGGTTATTACAGAGTATTGAACAGAGTTCCCTGTGCTATACAATAGTTCTTTGTTGGTTATCTATTTTAAATACAGCTGTGTGTACATGTCAATCCCAAACTCCCAGTCTATCCCTCCCCTACACCCTTCCCCCCTGGTAACCATAAGTTCGTTCTCTAAGTCCGTGAGTCTGTTTCTGTTTTGTAAATAAGTTCATTCGTATCATTTTTTAAGATTGTGCATATAAGTGGAATCATATGGTACTGTCTGTCTTTCTTTGTCTGACTTACTACACTTAATATGATAATCTCCAGGTCCATTCATGTTGCTGCAAATGGCATTATATTATTCTTTTTTATGGCTGAGTAATATTCCATTGTATATATGTACCACATCTGCTTTATCCATTCATCTGTTGATGGACATTTAGGTTGCTTCCATGTTTTGGCTATTGTAAACAGCACTGCATTGAACATTGGAGTGCGTGTTATCTTTTTGAACTATGTTTTTCTCCAGATATATGCCCAGGAATGGGATTGCTATATCATATGGTAGCTCTATTTTTAGTTTTTTAAGGAACCGCCTTACTGTTCTCCATAGTGGCTGTACCAATTTACATTCCCATCAACAGCATAGGAGGGTTCCCTTTTCTCAACACCCTCACCAGCATTTATTGTTTGTAGATTTTTTGATGATGGCCATTCTAACTGGCGTGAGGTGATACCTCATTGTAGTTTTAATTTGCATTTCTCTAATAATTAGCGATGCTGAACATCTTTTCCATGTGCCTCTTGATCATCTGTATGTCTTCTTTGGAGAAATGTCTATTTAGGTCCTCTGCCCATTTTTTATTGGGTTGTTTCTTAGATATTGAGCCACATAAGTTATTTATAAATTTTGGAGATTAATCCCTTGGTGCTCTCATCGTTTGCAACTATTTTCTCCCATTCTGTGAGTTGGATTTTTGTTTATGGCTTCCTTTGCTGTGCAAAAGCTTTTTAAGTTTAATTAGGTCCCATTTGTTTATTTTTGGTTTTATTTCCACTACTCTAGGAGACGGATTGGAAAAGATACTGCTGTGATTTGTGTCCAAGAGTGTTCTGCCTGTGTTTTCCTCTAAGAGTTTTATAGTATCTGGTCTTATATTTAGGTCTTTAATCCATTTTGAGTTTATTTAAATCCTTAATGGACTGACTCCTGTTAGCCTGGAATCACTCGCATTCCCTCTGCGTTTTGGAGCAATATTTCCTGGAATCCACTTCTTTGTAAGACTAACTACCAAAAGATATGGAAAGTGGAAGTGAATGGTCATTAACCTTAGGAGGTGCTTATAGCCAGGTGAATGTAGACAGATAGGAGACTACTAGAGGTTTCCTAGAGAGATTCTCTTATTTCTTCCTGATACATTGCTAAACAAATAACACTCTTAAAGTGTATTAGTTAAAGATAATTGTCTAAAGATGCAGTTAACTATAAAGAGTTGCTTATTATAAAACAGCTGCACAGGGCTTCCCTGGTGGCACAGTGGTTGAGAGTCCGCCTGCCGATGCAGGGGACACGGGTTCGTGCTCCGGTCTGGGTGGATCCCACATGCCGCGGAGTGGCTGGGCCCATGAGCCGTGGCCACTGGGCCTGCGTGTCCGGAGCCTGTGCTCCACAACGGGAGAGGCCACAGCAGTGAGAGGCCTGCGTATCGCAAAAAAAAAAAAAAAAAAAAACAGCTGCACAGACAGTAAAACTATATTCTGGTAATTGAATTCAGGACATCACTTCTGTGCTACGATTAACACAGAGATGAAACATTCAACGAATTTATAACAGCATTATAGACAATGTCTCTTTCTCAGGTTCCAACAGAGAGCTAGAGAAGAAGATGAGCTCCTCAATCAAGAATACCCTTAGTTTTTGCTTTCTTTGATATCAGGTCAATAATTCCAATTTTGACAGAAATTAAGACATCTCATCCAAGGACAAGGAGTCTTTCCATGCTCACAATATAATGAAAAAACTGATTGTAGTTTAAGCAACCATTCACACAGCCTCAGTTGATCATCCTAAAGACTAGGAAGGTATAAGCCAGGTGCTTTTGTAGATGGTAGAGGCAGGGGGAGAAGAATGAAAGTTAGCAGATGAGAAGCACCAAAGACAAACTCACTCCCTTCTTAATATTTCAGAGAGGGCTGGCCTAAACACAGTCATGATAGCATGGTCACCATGCAAAAAGACTGACCATTTTCTACCACATCTATGCAGACACCATTAACTGACCTAAATAAACTCACCTCCAAGAGGAATGAAGTAATTCTATTCATGATGAGAAATATTGAAGGATTTATAATCACAAAATTTGAAAAACAGAAGCATTTTAATATGGGTGTCTGAAAGAAAATCATAGAATAGGTTTTTCACCCAATGTGACTGTTTTCCTTGGGGTCATAGCTTTATGGTCTTTGAACTGATTAGATTAATGCTGATCTTCACGGTAATCTTACTTTAAAATGTCAAACTAGGATCAAGAGGCTAACTGTCTTGTTTGAGAGACTCATTCATGGTAACATTTTATAGCATAAAGATGAAACAGCTAACAAGTCACTAATGGCAAGCTATGTGTATTTAAAAGACATGCCAAAACACAAAACTGGATTTTTTTTAATGGCAAAGAAATAAGAAAAACTTTCATACCTGGGTCATTTCCTCTGCATGAAAAGAACCCTTCTGTAGGACCTTGCCAGAGAAAACACATTTTTATTCACATGCAGAAAAGGGTTCTGTGGCCATGGAGCTGAATCAGAATTTTGAGTAATTGCAAAACACAAGTTTTTTTTTTTTTTTCTCTGCCTTTCCATTTTCTACTCCATCTATTAATCCATTTATGTTGAAGCTGAAGAAAGATTTGGAATCATTCCCCAAATCCTTAAATGCCTCCATCTGAATTGACATCAGTGAAAGACGTAGTACCTGATAGTACCTGATGTGAATATTGTCCAGCCAGGAGTCCTGGGTTTCCTTTGGTCACACTAGCCAAAGGAAAGTTGGCCCAGGCCCTTCTCTTCCCAACCACTAACACATAATGCATGTTTTAATACCCTGAGACATAAACCTCACCTCCCTCTCTCCATGATGTAAGTCCTTGGCTCCTTCTTTCAAGGATGAATCCTGAAGGATTTCAGGAGCTAATTGTCACAGCGTTTACAAGTCTAATCACAATGATAAAGAGGGAGTGTTTGGCCTTTACAGTTTTCTAAAGTGCATATACTGAAAGTATGAAATATTGTTTCACGAATGCCAAAGAGCAGACGCTTGTTCTTTATACTTGATTCAAATGAGGTCTTTTGAGATCTAATGCTTATTTTGAAAGATTAATGCAGGCTATAATCAATACAGTCAAACTTCAGCACTTTAGTGTATTTAATACTGAAAGTCCAGGAGAGAAAAAGAATAACTGGACATTTAAAAATACAGAGTAGGTAATAATGCTTTTTGACAGTCATGGTGCTGATCACCAACTAAAATGGCTTGATAAAAATAGACCATTTCGGGCTTCCCTGGTGGCGCAGTGGTTGAGAGTCCACCTGCCAATGCAGGGGACATGGGTTTGTGCCCTGGTCCAGGAAGGTCCCACATGCTGCGGAGCGGCTGGGCCCGTGAGTCATGGCCGCTGAGCCTGCGCTTCCGGAGCCTGTGCTCTGCAACGGGAGAGGCCACGACAGTGAGAGGCTCACGTACCGCAAAAAAAAAAAAAAAAATAGACCATTTCACTTGAAGTTTCAGATAATTCTCAGTTCCTATGAGAAATATTGGCACAAGGTATACCCCCTTCCTGTCTCCACTGATATGGGTAGCCAATGTATTTACAGTTACCTATAAAGTATAATTCCATGCACATATCTTATGTTTTTATTGGTGTGTTTTGCTCTCTCTATGATCACCATCAACCTTTCAGTCTGCAGTAAAAACAGGCTACAATACAGAGGTGGACAATGATCAGAAAACAGTAACAGACAAGTTGTAAATATATCAAACTTCAAACTTTTGAACAAAATGTTTATTAATTTAGAAATCCCATTTCCCCAACATGCTACACAGAGACTGGTTGCATTAGGCCTGAGAGATCTCCAAATACATGTCACACCTAAGAAAAATTTAAGTACATCTTGAGTTTGTGGAAAGTCTTCAAGAAAGCAGGGACAGCAGTGCAGGTCAGAGGAAGTGTTGCTCTTTGGAGTCTGGCATCCCAGCTTTGAATCCTACCGTGATCCAAGTATATATGTGATCTTGGGCAAGTTGTTTTTCTTCAGTGAGCATCTGTGTCCACATCTGTAAAATGAGAATACTTACTAACACCTAACTTTTGATGACAGTTTGTGAGCATTTAGATAGGTGAAGAATAAAAAGCACCTGGCTTAATAAATGGTAGTTGATTGAAGTATTATAATTTTTTCTATGAAAATAGCTTCTAAGTTTTAAGGAGAAAAATCTATTCTCTCCCTACCCTCATCCATTCATTTCCCCCTGCCTCTGAGAAAAAAAGTTATCTTTTTAGAGGCAAAACCAGTAGATCTCACAGGAATGGGTAGATTTATGCTTACTCCTGTGCTCTGTGTTAACGTCTGTCTCTTATTTAGGACCCTAGATGGTCATCCTCTACAGAAAGGGAAATTCTCAATGATAAATAAATAAGTCTAGTCCTCCACTGAGAGCAGCAAATTCCCTGCTTGAAAGATTACCTTGGCTTCTAACAAAAATATGCATGCTGCTAGTTTCTTTCCATAGCACTCCCCCTACCCGAGAGAATATTTATCATCTTTAAAACAAAGTTGCTGTGAGTTGCTGGGTCCATCCTACCACTGAGCCTTGGAGAACACTCCAGAACCACTTGCAGTTGCAGGGGTACACCACAGGCTTTTAACTAACAATTTTTAAGGCCATGAGCCACGAGCCAGATCTGGTTGATATCAAGAAGTCTAAACAATTCCACACCAATATGCCCACACTTTTGTTTCAATAATCATACAAGGTTCTCCTCATCTTAGCAATAATGGGGTTTTGTGAGGCTCTCTGCCCCAGACCATTCTTGTGCCACATGTCATAGGTCACCTAATGATATTTCATCATTCAATTTTTAATAGAAAAATTGCAGAATGTAATTCAAATATATTTTCCTGGACAGTTCCAAAGCACTTCTCTCTTAGCTAGGCTGCCAGATAAAAGAATAACTTCAGAAAATTGCTCTCTTTCTCTCCACTTTTTTAAAAAGTTAAAACCTTTTGGGGTTTATTTCCACTTTTATGTATGTTCAGTATTTTAAATGTTCATTGGATATAAGCTTTAAAATATTTTGCAAATCATTTATCAGCTCAATAACTGTACAAAATCTGAAATGCTCTAACACTTTGTGATTCTATGTATCCCAAGCTTAACTACTGGATTACTTTTATTGAAAGAAGTTGTACATGTTTAGACTTGGTGTGGGTCTGCTACCCTGATCCAATGAGACCCTTCCAATTGGAAAGTCACTGGAGTTTTGACATGACTGACACAAGTTTTTAATAAGGCATCCTGTAAGGAGTATTAATATTTAAAATATCTCTGATTTCTAAGTGCAAGAACTTCCATCTATGGCAGTTAGCTGGGAATGATTGCATATATATTGGAATTACCCTGAATTGCAGAATAACTACAAAGGCCAATTTCAATTGGTTTACAAATTTTCCTATTAATGTAAGTACAGAGGTTAAAAATGGTATGACATATTTGTTTTTTTAATGTTTTCAGCTGACCATAAAACATTAATAATTTCTAGTGAAAAGTCTTTCAGTGTGTTATATAACCAAGCAAATAAATAGCCTTGGGATCTTGGGAGTTGACTTAAACCATCATTATGTTTTAAGTAAAACCTACTTTTGCTATTGTCTTTAAAATTAAACAATGACTCCTTCATATTTTACCAAAGGTAAATGTTTTAAAATTCTTAATTTTTCCCAATTAGCTTTAAAACACGTCAATCACTATAAAAATCTTACTGACACCTTAACCATAAAATATATATTTTCTAAAATGATTTCTTCCTGATAAATTGATAAAACATTTAAAACTTAATGTTCCATCTAGTTTCAACAAATGTAATGAAATGTATGGAGAAGCAGAAAAAAGCTACATATTGAAATTTCCAGAAGGGAAAACATACATCATTTTCTTCTGACTCAGTAGATGCAGAACTCAGCCACTGACTTAAGAAAATAATACTTTATCAGAGTGGGTGTGGAAGAGCATTTGTAACTTGTTGGGTTTAGAGTCAGGAGGTCATACACATCTGCTCCCAAAATGACTAACATACCTCATTTTAAAAAGCGTGCATGCCTAGTGCTAATAAATAAATCAATTCACAAGAAAACGCCAGAAGAGGGGACGAGAGTCTGGCAATTCACAACATTTTCGGGACGTCTTTGCCAGGTAAACTGTTGCTATGGCCAGGCTTCTAAGAGTGGCCGCCATGAGAAGGGAACAGAGCTTCTCAGGCATTTCTCATCCTCAGTTCTTCTCAATTTAAGGCAGTGAGTGAAATTCAGCAGAAAACTGCATTGACTGAATTTAGGATGCATACACACTTGATCTTTTTGGTTAATTTAATTGTGCTAATCATCAAAGTAAGGAAGATTAAATAAGAATAATGCAAGATTTCTTTTAAAAAAATCCTCAAAAACAAAGCTTTAGTATAAACCTCATTAACATTCTTTACTCATTCTTTATTCTTTATACTGAAAGTCAAGAAGGTACGATTTTCTCATAAAGTTAATTTAGAAAAAATCACATACAAACCCCCTCCCCCAAAATTACAATTGAAATTGAATTGCTAAATAGTTAAGGATTTCTCTATCACAGATTCTCTAAATCTATATCCAGAATTTGGCAGGATACAGCATGTAAACTATAAGTTACCTATGTCTGAATTCTTGGCCTGAAGTTATTTAATGGAAAGTTGCTTGAGCTTTTTTTCAGTCTGGTTGTTGAAATTTCAAATGTAAAGATTAGCTCACTTTGTTATCCTGAGAAATATCATTGGATATGTAAAGACTAATTAGTGGAGAGAAAACAAAGCAAGAAATGTTTAAAATGGCCTATAGAAAGAAAGTATCAAAAACAACCGAGTTCTTGCCAGAGAAGTATTTGGCAAATTAAAGAATTCCTATATCTAAGTGTACCTTAAGCTAAATTTTAGTAGTAATTTGTTGGGTAAATATTCACTTTATCATGTTTTATGTAAATTTACTCCACTATCTTTTTTCATATTATCTACTTTTCAATATCTACTATCGCCCATATTCTCAGCTCTACATATCAGAATACAGGATGTTAACTACAAAATAAAAGTCAGAAGATAGACTTATTGAGAATTAAAATGAAGTTATGTGAAGTGTCAGAGTATTTTCTTCAAAATGATCATACATTTTGGATATTTATAATAACACTGATTTGAAATGCTTATTTCTGTTGTTTTCAAAGGAAAATCAGCAGTTAGCTGATATTGGATCAGAAAATGGAAAATGGTTTCTGTGATTATCTTTTTTCGGTACGTGGGCCTCTCACTGTTGTGGCCTCTCCCGTTGCGGAGCACAGGCTCCAGACGCGCAGGCTCAGCGGCCATGGCCCACGGGTCCAGCCGCTCCGCGGCATGTGGGATCTTCCCGGACCGGTGCACGAACCCGCGTCCCCTGCATTGGCAGGCGGACTCTCAACCACTGCGCCACCAGGGAAGCCCTGTGATTATCTTTTTAGATATATATGTGTGTGTGTATGTGTATACATATATGTATATATATATATATAGACATAAATAAAGCATGTTGGTCCTGATGGAGGATATTTATTCGCTAAGCTTCACATCTGTTATGTGATCAGAGTTACCATTAGTGAAGCGAGGATTGACCATGGAGCTGTGTTTGCCATCTTGGAATGCAGTAGTTCAGGCATGAAACTAATTCTCGGTGATGGCCATGTTAACAGAGAAGGACACTGAAGAACCATAAGGTTCACAACAACAACAACAAAAATTCAAAATAATTATAGAGGCTCTCCCCACAAATATCTGACTTCAGATCTCTAGGACTAACTTATTAAGAAAGGCCTACTCTGATTCTCAGTTTCACAAAAACACTATGAAAATTTACATTTCTTAACTAATTTTAACAGAAATAAATCCAGTATTTGATATATTTTTGTGTGACAAAGATCATTGCTGATTGAATAATGATCATATTGTAAGGTGGGTTTGAATTCCCTAGGATGACATTATGAATGTGTTGGTATCCAGACAACTCTTTCCACTGAGAAGACTGGACCAAAATAGGGAGGACTAGGTGCTGATCTTCTGAGCTGGTTCATTAATCTAGTCATGCTCCAAACCAATACATGGATATGAGGAGGACTAGAGGTCATCAAACACTGATGATGGATCAAAATTAGTAAAGTGAAAGATCTCAAACTAAAAGAAACCTGAGTGTGTATATGTATAGATGATAGATAGATGGATAGAGATATAGTTGGTCTATTTTTTTCCTTGTTTGTTTCATTTTCACTGAACTTGGGGGAATGATGTCCCCTAAAATTCCGTTTCCCAGTTACCGGCATATCTAACAGAGCTCTGAAACATATTTATTGGATTTTTAAATTAAACTGAGAGGTATTCCTTGTTACATAAAAACTCATGCATTTAATGTGCCTTACAAATTTACTGAAAGATAAAATGCTTAATAATCATGGAAAATGTGTGTGTGTGTGTGGGTATGAGTGTTTATATATATGCATAATAGAATAATATAAAATTCACAATAGTGCTTACTTCTGGAGAGAGGCTGTTAAGTGACTGAACTAATTCCATACTAGTTGGTAAGTTGCTGCTACTCTAGCTCCTGGGAGTATCCTCTCTCCCCAGCCTCCCTACATCCCTCATCGGTATCTCCCCTGCCCAACTCTCTTCAACATCCAGGCACCAAAGTGTTGCCCACTTTTGCATAGCAAGGGGTCTCCAAAGCCAACTCCAGAAGTTTGGCAAGCATCAGTTCTCTTTGTCTGTCCCTCTGTTTTCCTGTTGTTAGGTAATCTGTTTATTATTTGCTATTGTTTTATTTCTTGGGTTGAGTTATGGATTTATGGGTGTTGATTATATAGTGAATTAAACATATATCAACTAAAAGAAGGGGAAGAGGTCAAAAAGACAGGAGGACAAGTGACTTGAGTATCCTTCTGTGTTTGCGATAGATTTTCCTGAGCTTTGTGACTTATTTCATAATACACTTCAGTTCCTTTTTCTCCTCTGCTTCTAACTGGGGCCCAGTCAGGAAGTTTATCCTACATGTTTTCCTGGGAGACATAATCCTCACTGACATCATCAATACTGGAAGCA
Organism: Mesoplodon bidens; assembly: GCF_964165515.1. Classification (NCBI taxonomy): domain Eukaryota; kingdom Metazoa; phylum Chordata; class Mammalia; order Artiodactyla; family Ziphiidae; genus Mesoplodon; species Mesoplodon bidens. The sequence continues at coordinate 98,159,355 of NC_138160.1, forward strand.
CTGCCCAGGGAGTGAGATTCAATATTAATTATTATTACTTATCGAGCATTGACTGCATACTTCTTATTGCCTAAAACACAGGAGACAAAGCCTCTGGCCTGAGGGTGTACAAAAACCTTCAATTAGTGAGACAGGAGAGTCTAACTAAGTTAAGTTGTGTTCTCTCTACTGGCTGCCTAGCTGTTTCTACTCACATAATGGTGAAACATGACCAGATCATTACATTAATCCTTGCTAGAGATCTTGCTCAAAGAGTTATGGTTTTTGTTGTTTTTGGTTTTGACTTTTATCATCTATTTGCCTGGCTTTAATGCATTTCTACACCCTTCCATATAGGCAGCTTTTTTTTTTTATTATAGGCAGCTTTTTAAATGATGCTAATTGAGGAATTCTAAATGATCTACGGTTCCACTCTATCTCCAATAAAAATGTTTCCCAACATTTGTTTCTAGCTATGTTTCTGAGAATATACTGAGTAGTTTACATGTATTATTTTATCTAATGTTCACTAATTTTAAAAAACCTGAGTATAAGAGTAAGAGTTTGTAAGAATAAGAACATATAAATGGTTTGAAATGGTAGGGATAAGAAAAAAGCAGAGTCGTTTTTAGGAAGAAATTTTTCACTTTGTTAATAGGCATATTTAGATATGAAAAGTGAATTTTCTCACTTGCCCAACAGTCTGAGAATTGTCTCTGAGAGAGTTTGTAAGTATAGTGTTCTGCTGGTGGAAGTAAACAGTAATCTGGAAGTTTTTATCCAGAAACTGGAGAATCTAACTACTGAGGTACTTTAAATTTGGAAATAGAGATATGAGGAAAAGAAAAGGAGATGAGTCCCACAAAAACACTGGAGGCTGGGGCCCAACTGAAGGCAAGGACATCAAGAAATTCCCCAAGGCAGGGAATAGGGAAGAAGTTTTTCAGGACAATGATACCTGATATTCTGTTTTAATCTATTCTATGTGTTGAGTTATAACTCAGTCCTCTCTGCTAACCCAAACTTTGAGTAAAACCTATTATATACTCCTGCTGCCAGTGGCACTTCTATAGAATGAATAGAACTGTGATAGGTGGAATTTCTAAAATGACCCTTTAGTGATGTCCTAACTTCATCTACAGAACCTGCTTATGCATCAAGATATCACCCCTGTGCTTATATTATATCATCTAGTTGCTCTTGAGGTGGGGAGATTATCCAGGTCAATCTGATCTAATCACATGAGTCTGTAAAAGAAGAGAGCTTTCTCTGACTGGTAGCAGAAAAGAAAGTCAGAGAAACATGGAGCCTGAGAAGGACTCACACCATTGTTTCTTTGAAGATGAATGCAGTCAAATGAGAAGGAATGTGATGGCCCTGAGAAATTGAGAGAGGCCCCTGGCTGACAGCCAACAAGGAAACTGAGACCTTAGGCCTACAACTGCAAAGAACTGAATTCTGCCAACATAAATGAGCTTGAAAGTGGATTCTTTCCCAGAGACTCCAACCAGAACCATGATTTTATCCCTGAGCATAGAATCCAGTCTAGCTTACTCAAGTCTGCACATCTGTGAGCTAATAAGTGGGTATTGTTTTAAGCCATCAAGTTTGTGGTAATTTGTTGTACAGAAATAGAAAACTAATATGAGTCATAATAATGATCAGCCAAAAAAAATGGACATAGGAATCAAGAGATAAGACAGAGAGCATAAAAGAGGAATAGGATAGAGAAGAAAGATTGAGAGAGATGTGTAAGCTGCATTAGGAGGGCTCAAGGTTTCCCACAGTAGAATGAATGCTTATTCATTCTATTTAAATATTAAATGTGTGAACACCTGCCTAGTGTTCATATTTGGGGGAATAGCCTGTGGAAAAGATATAAGGTTATTAACTTCATTTTATGAAAGTATTGGAAAGTGGGGATTTTAGTGACCTGGGGCATGAGGGAAGGTAGAATATATAAAACTAACTGGGGTGAATATATAAAACTGTGTTTATCCTACTTTGAAGCAGTCTTTTTTTTTCACTTGGAAATTGTGGAAATTGAGAGAGTAAAAACTATAATCTGTAGCTTGCTGTCTCTTATTTCAGAGATATGAAATATCTTCAAGATCAAGTAAAGTATCAAGTAAACCTACATGCAAAAGTAGGCTCTTGATTGTAATGATATTACAGTTGCAATTGGATGACATTAAGACCAGAATATCAAAGATCAGAATATCTATCTATCTATCTACCTATCTATCTATTTTCTGAAGACTGCCAGTTAAACATGGAACACTCATCACACCTATTCACTGCTAATCCCATTAGAATCTCTACTAAAATGTCAGTTAAAGGATTTTTGAAAAGTAAAAACCTGAAAGTACAAAGAAAACAGGAGAGACAAATACACCAATGCAATGTTGGAAATCAGAAAACATTTGGATGGATGTTATTGACTTAAAGGTGGTAATGCAGATCAGAAAAAACTGTAAACCAGCAATGGGGGAGGCCAGCTCCAAGTTCATTTGTGATATAGAGCCCTGGAAAGGCTCAGGATTGAAGGCACCAGGTACAGCTGATACTAGCAGAATAGGTCATGCTGAAAATAGGTGTACTGTTTGAATGCCTCTGAGACCATATCCCACACTCAGTAAAGCTGCTTGCTACCCCACTACCCTTCACAGCTGAAGACTGGAAATTTACTTTCTGGGGATTGGTAGAAACACTTTAATCCCGAGAACACAAGTTACAGGTGAGGATGGGATATCATAATGAAAACAGAGGGATTTATTAAAAGACCAGTTAAGTGGCCATGTCTCTGGCCCCCTTCTTTCACTAGACACAACCTTGGTACTCAAGTTTATAGCCCACAGCAGGAGATTCGAACAGGGGTTGGAAACAGTGGCCTTCTGTTTACATAATAGTAAAGTCTTATTTCAACACAGCCACATCCTTCATTTTGTATTGTCTATGTCTGCTTCTGTGCTACCATGACAGAATTGAATAGTCACAGCAAAGACTATCTAACTGATAAAGTGTAAAATATTTGCTCTCTGGACTTCTATAGAAAAAGTTTGCTTATCTCTGGACTAAAGACTTTTCTAGGAAACTGACTGGGACAAGAGACAAAATCTATAGATGCCAGTAATTAGAGTTTCCAAATGAAATGGCTAAACAAGTTTATTCTACAGTAAAGCCACCAGTGGACAGAGCCCACCTATGCAAATAGAATTTGTAAACATCTTTGCAGTGCTTCATTTCCCATTAAATATAAAGGAACAGTCAAGGATTACAAGACATTAAAACAAAGCTTTTAACATGAAATACAAAGATTAGGAAAAAAGCAAAAGAAAAAGAAAGAAATCAGAAAAGAGAGAGTCATTGAAGATAGCAGAAGAAAACTACATGCCCCCCCAAAAAAGAAAAAATATGTAATAGCCTTAGAAACTAAATTGCATCCATTAAACAGGACCAGGAGCTATACCTGCAAAAAGAATACTTTGATAGGAAAAATTCCCTTGAAAATGAATACACAAAACAATACAACAACAACAATGAAGATCAGAAGAAATTCTGGAATACAAAGTTTAAAAAAATCTAGGAAGTAGAACAACAAAGAGAAGAAAGTATCAAATAACTAATTCCAGACGGTAACTAAAACAGAAACACTAATGTTTTCAGATTGAGAGGAGAAACTGAGTGCTCACCACAATGTAAAAGAAAAAAAAAAACATATTTTGCCTAGACTCTGATACAATAACCAATTAATCAGAAAGTCTCAGCTTTCCCAACTGAGCAAAGTTTATATAATACAGAGTTTGGAAAAACACTAATATTAGGTAGATATGACCAATTTTTTTGTAGACATCTGATTGTAGATGGGTTATTTGTTGCAAGCTCAGTTTCTTTTTCAAAATAAAATAGTTGCTTCACAACTACTCCAGTTGCTCATCGATCCACCTGATATTTTAGGACATTCAATGATAGCACTGTCTCTCTGAGGCATTACAGTTGCTTGGTCCCAAGTCTAAAAGTGCCAAAAATAATCCAGGAGTCCATTTGACTAAAAAAGTACTTTCATGGGAAGTGATCTCAAAAGTGCTATGACAAAAATGAATACTCTTCTTTTTGTACCCCACAGAGATAAAATTCAAAACATAATGTTTAGTTAATTTATTAAGGGTCACATTTTACTAGGCTTATCTATAGTAATGGAGACCTTCTCAAAACCAAATTGGAAGTGTGAGTTGTTTGCATAAGCGCTCATTGTCTGTCTCTTAGAAGGTAATCAATCAGAATTTTAAAATTTAATTTAATTGAAAAAAAAAGAATTGTATCCATATCTTTAAATACGATAAGAAATAAAATAAAATACATTATGTGTTCACATTATTTCCACCTCAGTTATGGCTTAAAACTGATTTCAAAATGTCTCCAAAGTTAGACTTGAGGACTTTGTAAACACTACCACTTTACCATGCTTAAAATTCATAAATATCTGCTTATACCAGTTCATAGCCTTTTATCTTAACATTAATGGCTCTACATCTTCACAGGCAAAAAGACAAGAAATTTGAGAATAAATCTTGTAATCTCCTTTAGACCTCTCCTTACATCTATTCAGTTTTCAAGTCCTATTCCATGACAGTGTCTCTCCTGTCCACTCCTTCCCCTCCATGCCTCTAGTTACTATTTCAGGTCAGGCTGCAGTCACTTTATTGCTAAGCTAGTACACTAGGAAGCTGAGAGGTCTCTGTGTTTGGAGCCTCTAATCTAGTAAATCCTACAAGGTAATTGTATGGAGTTACTCCTTTCCTGAAAACCTTTTGGCAGTTTCTAGGGCTTTCAAAAAAGTTCCAAACTCATTATTATGGTAGTCAATAACCATGTGTTCTGCTGTCAATATCTAATTCTGGCTCCATTGTATATGTAAACACAAATAAACACACACACACACACACACACACACGAGTCAATTGAGACCTCTTAATGTTAACTGACCTTCCCTCGCCCTTCCCCATATGACTTTTTCTCCTAGAGAGCTCTCTCTTCTCCATGTTTTTTTTACATTCAGCTATCTTACCAAAGCCATGATATAGCGTTGAGATTGGAAATTGTATGAGGGTCAAATATGGCTTTAGGTATATTTTTTAAAAACCTGATTGTTTTTGTGTTTTTATATACACACACTTAAACATATATGAGTTTATATAAATAATACAGTTTGTATATTATATATAATTTTATGAATTATATATAGATATATAACTTATGTTTACATATATATATAATTTTTCAAAATTTGAGAGGATGGAGATTGCACCTAAAAATCCAGAGTTGGGGCTTCTCTTGAGAAATCAGAAGCCTTTGCCACATAAGGATTATAATTAGCCAAAACTAAGGAAAGGTTTTTCCCTTTAAAAAGAACACACACTCTCCCTTCTTCCTTAGTCTCTGCCACTTCCCTTCCTCTTAGAAATGGCTTACCCACTTTGTTCATTTATGTCACTCTTCTGTACCCTGTAGACCTTTATGTTGGTAACCCCTGGTTCAGATGTACTCCTCCTTGAAAACATCTCTGATTATTCCATTCACTTGAGATCTCTACTTTCTCTGCACTTCTGTAGATTTAAAAATACTTCTCTATGTCCTTTATATTAACAATAAAACAGAGAAATAAATTCAATCTACAACAAAAAGCAACATTAGAAGTCTTTCTCCACTAATGCTTTTTAAACTCCTTGGAGAGTTGAAGTCTTACTTGATATTTTTCCTCCCAAAGAGTCTAGCACAAAGCACAAGTATTTAGCAACTGTTTTTTCAAGAGGGTGAATGAGTAAATAATTGGTTCCCTAAAATACATTTTCAGTAAATTTAATTTGTCATTTCCATTAAAACAACAAATACATAGATATATCTCAAAGGAGGTTGACATATATAAGAATCATTTGGAATTGTCACTTATGCATATAATTAAGCTTTTATATATTACCTTTTACAGCTAAATAAATTGCAAAATAAATTTGCTATTCTTCAAATTCTGTATTTGGTAGTTTCATTTGCACATGTGTTTTCCTCATATTTTCTGCAATTAATAGAATTCTTATTTGGACCCTCACAGATCTAGCCATATGGAAATAAGCTGTTATTTGATATGACCTTGTATCATTACTTCAGTGTCTCAATACACTTTTGTATTCAAAGTGCAAAAACCAGTCCTCATTAGTGGTAGAGTAATTTGCTCAAGGAAGAGAGTTATTGAATCTCACAGAATCAACTTATTAAAACCAAATTACTTAGAAGGTCGTAAATTTGGGGGTACTGTTCTTCTTTTTAAGTTGGATAAAACAGAGTTTAGTCTCATGGGCTCTTGGTCTCAGATTTGTTTGGATGGTTTAAGCACCTGGCTCCAGAGAATTAGAAAGAGTGGACTAATATTCAATAAATCGACTGACTAAAATGTAGCTGTTCAAACAGTAAAAACTGTTTAATGGATTACTTGAGAATTGACAGCATAATTCCATATAGATTAGAAGCCCTAACATTCTTCTTTATCATTTGATTTAGGAGGAGAGAAACATAAACAATTTTCTAATCCTTCAAGTTATACCTTCATTTCACCTTCTAAATACTCTTGCTTTCATTTTGCATTCCTCAGCCCTGGAAAAATGAATGATAAGCTCATCAAGAGAATTAACATGCAGTTGTATATTAGTCTAATGGAATTGTCAGGTTTCATTAATAATAGGAATGTATCATTTGCAATCAATCATTTATTCATTGATGGAAATAGCAAGGCTGTCTTCATTTTCTAAATGACGGAGATTCTTTCTACATGTTTTATAATTGTTTTACAAACCGTTTTAAAATTACTGTCATTTTTCCTTTTTTATAAGAGTTCATTTCTGTCATATCTATGTGACTGCAACAGAATCAGATTAAATTAAAAGATTTAGTTTGGCTGATTTATTCACCACTAAGTGGTTTCTTCTTTTCCTTGAACCTTGGTAAATCAGACAGCAATGTCACGGTTTGAAGGTAGAGGAATTTTATATTATTCATTACATGTATGTGTAAAGAATTTAAAATGAGCCACTTTGATAACAGCATGAGTATGGGCTGGCGAACATGTTAAATTGGGGGAGTGGTAAAGGTTTACTTTCAAACTCCCTTTGACTTCTGAAATTTTCTGCTAAGCCACCAAGACTATGAGGCTAATCTACTTTCCGTTCCTAGTGACTTTCTAAGGATCCTGAGCCAAGAAAATATCGTTTTACTTCAATTTTCTCCCTGCAGAATAGGAAAAACATAGAAGCTTCAAGAATGAAGTGAAAATCAATTTCTTTCAAAATGCTGAAAAATATAAAATATAATTCGTTTTGATATCTTTGTGCCTGTCATTTTAAACATCATTTTTAAGATATTTAGTTACTGGTGTTATTCACTCGTTCTTCTGTGTTTAAAAGTGTATGGCCTCGGTACCATTATGTAAAACATTACTTTTTAAAATTTATCAAGTTACCTTCTACTTACAGTTAATGGACGTGATTAGTTAACATCTAAATTCTTCTGTTTTCTTTTAGGTAATTTTTACTGAAGTATAATATACCAATGGAAAAGCACACAAATTGTAATTATACAACTTGTTGTGTCTAATTATGTGCAAAATGAGCCCACCCATATTACCAGCGCCTGGATCAAGAGGTAGACCATTACAAGCAACACTGAAGTCCCCTCATATCTCCTCCCAGGTACTGTTCTCTGAAAGGTAACTAATATCCTGAATTCTAACACATAGATTAATTTTTTTCTGTTTCTCAAAGTACACTGTATATTTTTTGGCTTTGGTTTTTCATTTCTCTGTTATACTTTTTAATTGATCCATATGATTGCCTGAACTCACTTCAACTCACTTCTCCCAAAAGAGTATAATTAAGCAATAGCTTCTGGACTACCGTATCTGTTTAAAGACCTAAAGATCAATGGACAACATTAAGGCAAAAGTCCAGATTTCATGAATAAATTTCCCCAACCATGAAATTCAAATTGGTTCATCTGGATGCCTCATAGAACACTGGGATATGAAGCCTCCCAAATAGAATTGCAGGGAGTGGCTTCAGCAGGGAAATAATGACCTGGCAGCAATAGCTCTCCATGAAGGGTAAGTGACAGCATCGTGAAGCCAGAATCAGGACTCATTCCAGGAAATTTTGAGCATTTGTCTCAGACACCACCACCACCCTGGGACCTCAGGCTTCCTGAGGGAAAGGGTCCAAATGAATACATCTGGGACTTAATAAGCCAAACCACAGAGATTTTGTGCTGAAAAATAGAAAGCAGCAACACTGGAAGTGAGCCAAGGTTACACTAAGGCATGAGCGTAGCGTATAATACGGATGTCCAAGATGAAATATGGATGTGCGCGTATGATGAGCCAAAACAGAAAACACACCTGCCCTTTGACATTAAGTTCCAGCCATCTACACCTGGGAGACATTTCCATAAAAGGAAAAGTGCCCCAGAATGGAAAACAAAGCAATTGAGAAGTTGATCTTGATGGAAAGATTAAATGAGTTAAATAAGCATAGGCTGCCTATTACAGACAAAAAGACAGAGTTAAGCAAGACATTGAAGAATTTGTTCTTTATATCCCTAATGTCTAGCAGAGTTCCTGCACATAGTTAGTGTTCAATAAATATCTGTAAATGAATGAAAAGCTTTCAAATACAAACATAATTATTTAAAAGGAGTCACTGTTCTTTCTAGGAACATATGACCCCAAGATATTTTTAGTGCCCTTCTTCAGTGGGTGGATAAATAATTTAAAGAGAGCAGACTCAGTTATCTCTAAGCATGAGACAAAGCTTATGTACTCTCATATAATGTACAAAGGGAAAGTGAACTTTCTCCTGTTGCTGCTTACTGTGGGACATTCCAGGCCTGAGCACAAGCCCCAACAGTTGTGTCAACATTCACAGACAGAAGCAGGAGATTTTTATATACTATAAATGATAGATTTTACAGAAGGGATTGCAAACTACAAAATCTTGCACCCAGCATGCCATCCAGAACCCTAATGTACCTCATATTTGGATGTCTTAATGAAACATAATAAATTACACTTTACTATAAGTATGAGGAGTTTTAGCTTTCTCACGGATAACTTCAGCAATGGAATTATACTGTAAATCTTAGCTGATTTTTAAATAGCCAAAATGTATTCACTATATGGCTGCAAACATTTAATGTGGCATGCATTTGATCAAAACTTTAATACATTGCAAGAAAAGATATATGTTTCCCATATGGCAAGTTGGAAATGAAAGGGTAATGCTTGACTCAACGCTGCTGTGTTTAAATCGTTGTCCCTGGTAAAATTAATCCAGAATTCTAGCTCTGCAGAGAAGATCAAAGGGAAAATTGTGGAAACTGCTGCCATCCTTGATAGATTATCTACAACCAAAATGAAAACTAATACCTTTTATCAAAAGATCAGGATGTACGAGTACTGAGGATTACTAAAATGTCCATTCAGTTTTTCTTTTAATAGAGTTTGATTGGTCTCAGAACATGCATATTGTTCACAGAGCTTTTGGATATATGGTGATGGTGTGTATTTTGTGACCACCCTGCTTTCTCTGGCTGGCATTAGGCAGATACAAAATAAGAAATAAGTGTAAGAAGTTGTAAAGTAGGTGGCTGGAAAATAAACTTACCTACGTGTACATGGGCTGCCATGTCACTAGATCACCTTCTGCTTCTAAGTAGTTACTTAGAATCCTTCATGGTTAATCTTACTTTCCTATTGTGAGGCTGTCTTTCAATCCAAATCCAAGATAAGCCATCAAATGCAATCCTCCCCACGCTGAATTCCTACTATGCAAGGTAATTTTTTAAGTGTTAGGTCATCATTCAATACAATTATTAACTTATTGAGATAACATGGAGGGGATATGGTCAGGAAGAACAATGGCATCAGACCATTTGAACTTCTCACAATGAAAGGGATGTGCTGGGTCTACTACTGGTTCTTTAGCTCCAGCTTCCTGTTCTACACTAGGCAGGGCAGCTTCGAGCCACACTGCTCTCCTATTGCTCTTCTCTTTCAGAAGTTACCAGTGACTCCTTCGTCACAAACACTTGCTCTCTCTATAGCGTGTATCTAGTTGTTCACTCTCCTTTTTGCTGGACTCTAGAACACTGAATTATTCCCCATCTCTCTGACTCTTCCTTTGCTACCTCCTATTCCTGTCCCTCATGTTTATCTTAAATCTCCCCTAAGATTTGCCTTCAGACCTCATTTCTCTCCTTTACTCTTTCCTTCAGCTAAAGAATCATATGTCAATAACCATCCACTTTCTCCTTATATATGCCCCTATTTCTCACCATAATCTCCATTTGCACAAGCTGCTGTTCCAGTCAGATAGGCTCCAAACCTAAGAGTCCTTCCTATGGTAGGTCTGCATTATGGTGCTGAATCTTGTAAAATAGTATGGAAGTAAATTATACTTCCTTGCTGTCTTTTACATGTATCCCTTTCCTTTCTATCACTGCTAATAATAATCTCGTTAAGAATTGTCTTCCCTGTCTTGGGAACAATATCAATAAGAGGGTCTATCTTATTATACTTCTTTCTTTGAATCCACATTGTGTGCAAGAAAAATATTATTAAAGCACAACTCTGGTCAAGCTGTTCCCAACTGTGTAACTTAACAGTAGTTTTAAATACTTCCTGAATAAAGTAAAGTGCAGAAAACACAAGGAAGACTAATTGCAAAGCAAAAAGGCATTGGGTTAGATGACAGGAAGACTGGAGGAAGAATCAAAAGTACTAGCAAATATTTTCCGTGAATAAACTGAAGGATTCTGGATGTATGGTGATGTATCACCAGAGGTGTCAAGGTATCATGATAAAGTCTCATTATGGATTGTAAAACACCATGATGTCCTTATCTAGATCAATACTCTCCTAAACAGCTTCCTTCCCTCCTCTTTAGTATCATTCTGTAGATCTGCATTTATAAGATTAATACACCATTCAAATACATATTATGGGATTGAATCAACAGATTTGGGAAAACAAGTGAGGAGCCTGTGGGATGATAAGGCTTAGGGTGCCCCTGAAAGACTGAGAATGTTCTGTACTGGGTCAGGTCATAAGGAATGCTGTTCTGTTGCATCTCTAAATATCACCAGGTCTTTTTTGTGTCAATTACTTGGAACTACCTAGAATGGGAGGTACTACCATTAATGGTTAACAGCCCTTCCCAATCTGTATCAACCAGACTTATTTCTGAAGAAAGCTTTTGATGTTCACAAAGCTCTAGACCAAGAAAATTACTCCTCTCTGCAAAGTCCCGTTATACCTAACACTAAAAATCACAAATAATCCTTCAAATTCAGATAAAATTCCATTTTCCATGATGCCTTTCTAAGTCACTAGAAAATTTTTGTTCCTCCCTATTTAATAGCAATTTTTCTGAACCTCAGTTGTAACTTATTATGTCAGGTGTCAGAGTAACCTATATATCCTAATGTATTCTATGTTCATCGATGGCTAGAATGGAACTTTGATGTTTTCTTGGGAAGAATGAGGAATACAGAATTAAAAGACTTGGGTTGGATAAACATAGCTGGCGCACAGAAGTTCTGTGATGGACTAGGGATGAGGTCTGTAACCTTTCTGAGACCCACTTTGATCATCTGCAAAATAGCAATAATAATGATCTTTCCTAGAACTTTGCTAATCTATCTGATAGTGTGCTCTACAAATACTACTTATTATGCATATCCCACACTGCACCTGACAGTATCTTTCATATATGAAATACACAATAAATACTTGTAGATTCAAACTGGATTGGGTTGTTTGTTTTTTTAATACTGAGCTGCATGAGCTGCTTGTATATTTTGGAGATGAATCCTTTGTCCACTGATTTGTTTGCAAATACTTTCTCCCATTCTGAGGATTGTCTCTTCGTCTTGTTTATGGTTTCCTTTGCTGTGCAAAAGCTTTGAAGTTTCATTAGGTCCCATTTGTTTATTTTTGTTTTTATTTCCATTAGTCTAGGAGGTGGATCAAAAAAGATCTTGCTGTGATTTATGTCAAAGAGTGTTCTTCCTATGTTTTCCTCTAAGAGTTTTATAGTTCTGGTCTTATATTTAGGTCTTTAATCCATTTTGAGTTTATTTTTCCATATGGTGTTAAGGAGTGTTCTAATTTCATTCTTTTACATGTAGCTTTCCAGTTTTCCCAGCACAACTTATTGAAGAGACTGTCTTTTCTCCATTGTTTATCCTGCCTCCTTTGTCATAGATTAGTTGACCATAAGTGCATGGGTTTATCTCTGGGCTTTCTATTCTGTTCCATTGATCTATATTTCTGTTTTTGTTCCAATATCATATTGTCTTGATGACAGTCTCTTTGTAGTAGAGTCTGAGTCCTCCAGCTCCACTTTTTCCCCTCAAGATTGCTTTGGCTATTCAGGGTCTTTTGTGTCTCCATACAAATTTTAAGATTTTTTGTTCCTGTTCTGTAAAAAATGACATTGGTAATTTGATAGGGATTTCATTGAATCTGTAGATTGCTTTGGGTAGTATAGTCATTTTCAAAATATTGATTCTTTCAATCCAAGAACATGGTAAATCTATCTGTTTGTGTCATCTTTGATTTCTTTCATCAGTGTCTTATAGTTTTCTGACTACAGGTCTTTTACCTCCTTAGGTAGGTTTATTCCTAGGCATTTTATTCTTTTTGTTGCAATGATGAATGGGATTGCTTCCTTAATTTCTCTTTCTGATATTTTATTTTTTGTGTATAGGAATGCAAGAGATTTCTGTGCATTAATTTTGTATCCTGAAACTTTACCAAATTCATGGATTAATTCTACTAGTTTTCTGGTGGCATCTTTAGGATTTTCTATGTATAGTGTCATGTCATTTGCAAACAGTGACAGTTTTACTTCCTATTTTCCAGTTTGTATTCCTTTTATTTCTTTTTCTTCTCTGATTGTCATGGCTAGGACTTCCAAAACTATGTTGAATAATAGTGGCAAGACTGGACATCCTTTTCTTTTTCCTGATCTTAGAGGAAATGCTTTCAGGTTTTCACCATTGAGAATAATGTCTGCTGTGATTTTGTCGTATATGGCTTTTATTATGTTGAGTTAGGTTCCCTCTATGCCCAATTTCTGGAGAGTTTTTTATAATACATCGGTGTTGAATTTTGTCAAAAGCTTCTTCTGCGTCTGTTGAGATGATCATATGGTTTTACTCTTCAATTTGTTAATATGGTGTATCACATTGATTGATTTGCATATACTGGAGAATCCTTGCATCCTTGGGATAAATCCCAATTGATCATGGTGTATGATCCTTTTAATGTGTTGTTGGACTCTGCTAGTATTTTGTTGAGGAGTTTTTCATCTATCTTCATCAATGATATTGGTCTGTAATTTTCTTTTTATGTAGTATCTTTGTCTGGTTTTCATATCAGGGTGATGGTGGCCTTGTAGAATGAGTTTGGGAGTGTTCCTTCCTCTGCAATTTTTTGAAAGAATTTGAGAAGGTTGGGTGTTACCTCTTCTCTAAATGTTTGATAAAATTCACCTGTGAAGCCATCTGGTCCTGGACTTTTGTTTATTGAAAGATTTTTTTTTTTCGGTACGCGGACCTCTCACTGCTGTGGCCTCTCCCGTCACAGAGCACAGGCTCTGGACACACAGCCCCAGTGGCCATGGCTCACGGGCCCAGCTGCTCCGCGGCATGTGGGATCCTCCCGGACCGGGGCACGAACCCGCGTCCCCTGCATCGGCAGGCGGACTCCCAACCACTGAGCCACCAGGGAAGCCCTATTGAAAGATTTTAAATCACAGTTTCAATTTCATTACTTGTGATTGGTCTGTTCATATTTTCTATTTCTTCCTGGTTCAGTCTTGGAAGGTTATACCTTTCTAAGAATTTCTCCATTTCTTCCAAGTTGTCCATTTTATTGCCATAGAGTTGCATATAGTAGTCTCTTATGATGTTTTGTAGTTCTGCAGTGTCCGTTGTAACTTTTCCTTTTTCATTTCTAATCTTATTGATTTGATTCCACTCTCCCTTTTTCTTGATGACTCTGGCTAAAGGTTTATCAATTTTGTTTATCTTTTCAAAGAACCAGCTTTTAGTTTTATTGATCATTGCTATTGTTTTATTTGTTTCTACTTCATTTATTTCTGTTCTGATCTTTATAATTTCTTTCCTTCTACTAACTTTGGGTTTTGTTTGTTCTTCTTTCTCTAGTTCCTTTAGGTATAAGGTTAGATGGTTTATTTGAGATTTTTCTTGTTTCTTGAGGTAGCCTTGTATTGCTATAAACTTCCCTCTTAGAATTGCTTTTGCTGCATCCCATAGGTTTTGGATCATCATGTTTTCTTTATCATTTGTCTCTACTTATTTTTTGATTTCCTCTTTGATTTCTTCAGTGATCTTTTGGTTATCTAGTAATGTATTGTTTAGCCTCCATGTGTTTGTGGGTTTTATGTTTTTTTCCCTGTAATTTATCTCTAATCTCATAGCACTGTGGTCTGAAAAGATGCTTGATATGATTTTAATTTTCCTAAATTTACCAAGGCTTTATTTGTGGCCCAAGATGTGATCTATCCTGGAGAATGTTCCATGTGAACTTGAGAAGAAAGTGTAATCTGCTGTTTTAGGATGGAATGTTTTATAAATATCACTTAAATCTATCTGGTCTATTGTGTCATTTAAAGCTTGTGTTTCCTTATTAATTTTTTGTCAGGATGATCTGTCCACTGGTGTAAGTCAGGTGTTAAATTCCCCCCTATTATTGTGTTACTGTTGATTTTCTCTTTTATAGCTGTGACTTGCCTTATGTATCGAGGTGCTCCTATGTTGGGTGCATATATATTTATAATTGTTACATCTTCTTCTTGGATTCATCGCTTGATCATTATGTAGTGTCCTTCCTTGTCTCTTGTAACATTCTTTATTTTAAAATCTATTTTATCTGATATGAATATTGCTACTCCAGCTTTCTTTTGATTTCCATTTGCATGGGATATCTTTTTTCCATCACCTCATTTTCAGTCTGAATGTGTCCCTAGGTCTGAAGTGGGTCTCTTGTAGACAGCATATATATGGGTCTTATTTTTGTATCCATTCAGCAAGCCTGTGTCTTTTGGTTGGAGCATTTAATCCATTCACATTTAAGTAATTATCGATATATATGTTCCTATTACCATTTTCTTAATTGTTTTGGGTTTGTTTTTGTAGGTCCTTTTCTTCTGTTGTGTTTCCCACTTAGAGAAGTTCCTTTAGCATTTGTTGTAGAGCTGGTTTGGTGGTGCTGAATTCTCTTAGCTTTTGCTTTAAACTTTTGATTTCTCTGTTGAATCTGAATGAGGTCCTTGCCAGGTAGAGTAATCTTGTTTGTAGTCTCTTCCATTTCATCACTTTAAATATATCATACCACTCCCTTTTGGCTTGTAGAGTTTTGCTGAGAAATCAGCTGTTAACCTTATGGGAGTTCCCTTGTATGTTGTCATTTTTCCCTTGTTGCTTTTAATAATTTTTCTTTGTCTTTAATTTTTGTCAATTTGATTACTGTGTTTTTCTGCATGTTCCTCCTTGGGTTTGTCCTGTTTGGGACTCTCTGCACTTCCTGGACTTGGGTGGCTATTATCTTTCCCATGTTAGGGAAGTTTTTAACTATAATCTCTTCAATTATTTTCTTGGGTCCTTTCTGTGTTCTCCTTCAGGGACCCCTGTAATGTGAATGTTGGTGCATTTAATGTCGTCCCAGAGGTCTCTTAGGCTGTTTTCATTTTTTTTTTCTTTATTCTGTTCCATGGCAGTGAATTCCAACATTCTGTCTTCCAGGTCACTTATCCATTCTTCTGCCTCAGTTATTCTGCTCTTGATTTCTTCTAGTGTATTTTTCATTTCAGTTATTGTATCGTTCATCTCTGTTTGTTTGTTCTTTCATTCTCCTAGGTCTTTGTTAAACATTTCTTGCATCTTCTCGATCTTTGCCTCCATTCTTTCTCCGAGGTCCTTGGTCATCTTCACTATCATTATTCTGAATCCTTTTTCTGGAAGGTTGTCTATCTCTACTTCATTTAATTGTTTTTCTGGGGTTTTATCTTGTTCCTTCATCTGGTACATAGCCCTCTGCATTTTCATTTTGTCTATCTATCTATGAATGTGGTTTTTGTTCCACAGGCTGCAGGATTGTAGTTCTTACTTCTGCTGTCTGCCCTCTGGTGGGTGAGGCTATCTAAGAGGCTTGTGTAAGCTTCCTGATGGGAGGGACTGGTAGTGGGTAGAGCTGGGTGTTGCTCTGGTGGGAGGAGCTCAGTAAAATTTTAATATGCTTGTCTGCTGATGGGTGGGGCTGAGTTCCCTCCCTGTTGGTTGTTTGTCCTGAAGTGATACAGCACTGGAGGCCAGAGGCTCTTTGTTGGGGCTAATGGCAGGCTCCAGGAGGGCTCACACCAAGGAGTACTTCCCAGATCTTCTGCTGCGAGTGTCCTGTCCCAAAGGTAAGCCACAGCCACCTTCCACTTCTGCAGGAGACCCTCCAACACTAGCAGGTAGATCTGGTTCAGTCTCCTATGGGGTCACTGCTCTTCCCCCTGGGTCCTGATATGCATACACTATTTTGTGTGTGCCCTCCAAGAGTGGAGTCTCTGTTTCCCCCAGTCCTGTCGAAGTCCTGCAATCAAATCCTGCTAGCCTTCAAAGTCTGATTCTCTGGTAATTCCTCCTCCTGTTGCTGGACCCCCAGGTTGGGAAGCCTGATGTAGGGCTCAGAACCTTCACTCCAGTGGGTGAACTTCTGTGGTATAATTGTTCTCCAGTTTGTGAGTCACCCACCCAGCGGTTATGGGATTTGATTTTATAGTGACTGCACCCCTCCTACCATCTCACTGCATATTCTCCTTTGTCTTTGGATGTGGGGTATCTTTTTTGGTGAGTTCCAGTGTCTTCCTATCGATGACTGTTCAGCAGTTAGTTGTGATTCTGGTTCTCTTGCAAGAGGTAGTGAATGCACTTCCTTTAGCTCTGCCCTGTTGAACCAATCTAAGATTGTTATTATACATAAATGATCTCTCAAATGAATATGAGCTAATAGGAAATTGTTTGAGCAGTTGCTCAGTATTTGGAGTATTCTGGTTTAAACCAAAATATATCTTCATCATTTTTATTTGGAGTTATCAAGAAAATAGAACATAGTCAGGCTTGATAGTATTGCCTTTGGCTCCAGAAGACAGAAAGAGCATGTTTATAAAAGAGAGACAAATAGAAAGTAAATGAGAAATTAATCTTTGGGGAGAGTGACAAAGAATATGTATCTTCAGCCTAATGAATACTATGATTGCACTTCCCTGCTTTCACATTAATGGGGCAATTGAACATCCAGAACAACAAGGAATTGTTGTTTTGCTTTAGAGAAATGTTGATGTTTTGCTTTAGAGAAATGTTGATTTTGATATAGAGCATAGATGCTTTCTGAACTCTGATCTAGCCTGCTCATACCTTACGTTTGAGAAGAAGAAATGAGGTTGGTTTAGATGTTAGATACTCTACATTTAAATTTTATGAAAACCATAGAATGCAGATGCTATTATCCCACTTTATAATTAAGAAATATGAAACACAGAGAAAGGGTTCTCACTGATGCTTAAGGGAAATTATTTAAGAGGGCCCAAAATTACATTGCTTTTGTGCCTAGGAAACAGGTGTGAGAGGTGTGGAGGTAAGATCCATATTCTGTGCAGAAACCAGTGTGTCCCCAATTCATCAAGGACATTCTCTTCTCGGAGCCTGGAACGCAAGACCTGGTCACAGTTATCAGTGTTCTCATGGAGGGGCCAATCCTGGTTTTCTGTAGGAAACGTAGGAGTCCTAGGTGCTTTTCAGGAAGCAGTACTAAATGAGAGAGAGCCAGAGAATGTGGGAAAGAATAGGGCAGGCATAATAGCAATAATAATAATGACTAGCATTTGCTGAATATTTACTATGTGCCAGGCAATATTTCAATTATTTACACCTGTTTCCTCACTGAATCCTCACAACATCCTATGAGGCGGGCACTCTTAGTGTCCCAGTTTTACAAGTCAAGGAGCCTAGGCAGAGATTAAATACCTTGTCCACAATTGTGTAAATGATGTCACTTGGTTCCAAAGACTTTGCTGTTAACAATTGAAAACAATTCCTCCTTGCTGCCCCAACCTCAAGAGATAACTGAAGCTGGCAAACTGTTTTTGGACAGGGGTGCCAGATAATTAACCTGGAATTGCCTGTATATAATCCAATGCACTCGGGAAGGGAATTGAGGATCTAGGTGATGGATGGGGGGGATGAGTCAGGCTCTACAATGTTGTGTTAGTTTCTGCTGTACAATGAAGTGAATCAGCTATATGTGTACATATATCCCCTCCCTCTTGCACCTCCCTCACACCCCCCATCCCACCCATCTAGGTCATTACAGAGCACCGAGCTGAGCTCCCTGTGCTATACTGTAGGTTCCCACTAGCTGTCTATTTACATATGGTAGGTAGCGTATTTATGTCAAACCTAATCTCCCAATTCATCCCACCCTCCCCAATGGACATAGAGTCTGTCATACAGAGTGAAGTAAGTCAGAAAGAGAAAAACAAATATCGTATATTAACGCATATATGTGGAATCTAGAAAATTAGTACATATGAACCTATTTCCAGGGCAGGAATAGAGACACAGATGTAGAGGAAGGGGGATAAGTCTTAATGGACTTTGATTGCTAAAGAAATTCAACTTTTCCTAGGTCTCACTAGCCTGAAAGTACAAATGGAGTTATGGTCCCCTGGATATATGGAATGTGCTTATGAGGCTAATGTTCCTCCTGGAAAAATATACTCAGTTTCCAGGATCCAGGGATAGATGGCAAAATATTTCTAGGTTGCTATTTTATTCTAATTTCCATGTTAGCATCTCATCAATGCTACTCTCATGATTGTAAATCTTCTAGCTTAATCTCTATCTGTTTTGTTTTCTTCTACCTTCCTATGGTGGAAGCATCATGAACAATAGGATGATCAAAATAGGTATTAGAGAGGAGGAATGGCAGGATAAACAAGGAAGCTGGAAGAAAAGGTTGATCTTGTGTGTTTCTAAAAGTTGTTTCCCTATAATTTTTTTTTGGGGGGGCCTCTTCCCTATAGAAAATGTAAGCAGTGAAGTATACCACTATGCCTTTTGATGTACCTTGTTTTTCATCCATGAATTCCCTCTGCCAACACATGTGTGAAGTAGCCTCTTAACTGTGAAAATTGCTTTCAGATCCTTTCTTTGTACTGTGGTGCAAATGAATAATAATGATTTAAAACAATGGTTCTTTAAACTGTTGTGCAATGGACCACTTCAGCAGCCTAGTGTATGCTTATGGAACCCCTTCTCAGAATGATGTTCTTAAATTATTTTAAAATAATCATATAAAAGAAATAATTTACACTGAAATACAGTTACCAAATTTTTTTTTTTTTTTGCGGTACGCGGGCCTCTCACTGTTGCGGCCTCTCCCGTTGTGGAGCACAGGCTGCAGACGCGCAGACTCAGCGGCCATGGCTCGCAGGCCCAGCCGCTCCGCGGCATGTGGGATCTTCCCGGACCGGGGCACAAACCCGCATCCCCTGCATCGGCAGGCGGACTCTCAACCACTGCGCCACCAGGGAAGCCCCCAAGATATTTTTAAAACTGTAATATATATGTACTTTAATTAGCACACTAATAAAGTTCTGGTAGCAAGTCTAATAATGATTATAATTTCTAGGGAATGATGAAGGAAAACCATGTTTTGCCATATTTGCAACAACCATAATATGATATGAAAATACATGTAACTTCTCTTGGTTACAAAGTTGCAGTTTCTGCTAATATTACTCTACATGTTGCACATGTAAATAATGGAAGATAATACTAAATTTAGCTAGAGATTAGTGAAAATAAAGATGTAATATTTTTACACCTTTGATGCCCATTCATGAAAGTCTTGTGGATTCTGTGGACTCAAGGTTCAGAACATTGAATTAAGTAGTATCCTTTACATTCTACTTCCAATTTTTAAGCTTATAGATGATAAGCTGTTGAATTTTAAACATCAGTTGTTAGATGGGACAGAATCAGAAAAAGCTATTGCCTCCTTCCCATTTCTAAAATTACTCCATGAACTAGGGTACCTACTATACATGCTGACATTCCTGAAATTCCGTTGTTTCTTATCATTTGCCATCAAAGGGGCAGTAAAATTTATAATTGCTATTTGGGTAGGGTAATGAAATTAACAATTATAATTCTTGTTTAAGATTCTTGTTTAAATTAACATCCAATTGGCTATCTAGTCATAGGCCAAGAAACTAAAGAAAGAAGACACAGGGCAAGTAATTTTGGAGTAGAGATATCTGTGCATGGAGTGACCTATAAGGAGGGCCTCCCAAAGTACATGCATCCTAAAGAGCCAGAGGGCAGCTTGGTATCCTGGACACTTAAAAGAAAAGTGAATGTCACTCAACCTGGAGACAGACATATTGGAAAGTGTATAAGCAGATGCTATAAACAAATTGCTCCTATGCATGGAGCTAAATTTTATTTGCGGGTTTTTTTTTTGTGAAAACCACCCTAAACAAGGACATTCCTACTAGGAATCCTGGCCCTAGTATCCAATGAGGAAGGCAAAGAAGAGGTGCCAGTTGAGAGAGCTGCCACACTTGCCTGGGCAGCTACCACACTGGAATGTGGTGTCTACAATTAAATCCAGATACAGCCTAAAAGAGAGGCTGTTCCCATAAACCATGCAGTGAAATAGCCTTATTACTCAGACAACTTATTAATGAGTTCTTTTGGGACTTGGATGGGATTCAGTGGGGGCTTGCCTTCTTATGAATCCTATACTCTAAAAAGCCTTTGATGGAGAGGCCCTACTATCTTTAAAACGTTGAGAAAGGAAAAATGGCACCTAGATAAAGTACTACAGTGGCAAAAGTGGCAAATAAGAATATGTGAAAGGTGTTTCTTTCCTTCATTTCTTCCTCCTTTCCTTTCTTTTCCTTTCCTTTCTTTCTCTCTCTCCTCTTTCTTTCTTTTTCTTTCTTTTCTTTCTTTCTTTTTTTTCTTTCTCTCTCTTTCTTTCTTTCTTCCCATTTTTTATTTGGAGGGTTAATTCTTAGAAAATGCAAAATATAGTGTGCATGTGTGTGTAATTGCTATGGTAATGCTGTACATGGAAGTGGACTGAAAAAAATCATAGACACAAAGAGATGATAAGACACCAGCAGGATGGATGTGTATGTGTTCATGTCTACTCATGTTTATACAAAGCCTTTACCTACTGCCAAAGCCTCTGGGTACATTTGCATAATTAAAAACAGCAACATAATCAGCATGCTAGAAAAACAGCAATAACTAGATAGCACCCCAAACTTAAACTCCTCTGAACATTCTCTAGGAGATACGTGTTGCTAGTAAATTCCATCAGTCAACAGGCTGATCAACTTATTGAGACGTATCCAGTGCCCTGGAGGTCAGTGGAGTCTCTGCCTTTTGAATGAGGGTAGATATGGTATTTCATAGGGTGAGAGCTGTGGCTAGGAATATCCTTTCAAATATAGAACTTTCCTCTAGTGATCTCTAAATTCAGTAGCACTGTGAGGAAAACAAGTGGCATCGTTGCTTGGTAGAATAATACAACCCTTTCCAATTGTACCCAGAATTACTCGAGAAATGTGGCTTCTGTTGTGTTTGTGAGGCATCCACGGCTGGAGAAACTTCAGAGAACCAGCTGCTCCATAGACGGCTGGAGCCAGCCATCCCTCTGTTCTTCCCCTCTCTTCCCCTCACTCTCTCAGCAACTTCTCATGGAAGGCTTGGTGTCTCTGGAAGATTTTCTCTCCTAGCTCCACCATGAGTATCTATTGAAGTTTATTTCCACCTTAAACTCTATGTGCCTTAATAAAATTCAACCACAGCTCCCAGTCATGTTCAAAGTTTAAATATCTTGGTTCTTGGTTTGTTTCATGGCTCTATTCAAGGACAAGCACTGGTAGAATTAATGAAAGAATTGCTGATGGAGAAGAGGCAAAAAGGACAAAGTATCTTCCCATCGGCTCCCACTTATGTACACCTAAAAAAAGGTACACTGCAGGGTAAACCAGGCTCATGCATTACTTTAGTTGTCTGAGGCAATAATGACCCATTTGTTCTTTGTATGGGAACAGGGCTGAGCTTGTGGCCACATTTATTGCAGACACAAACCAGAAGGCATATGCTCTTGCAACAAAAATATATCATGTCACTTCCACTTTCTCTAATAGTTGTAAAGCAGAGTCTGGAACCTGGCTGAGTCAGAGAACAAGAATCTTTAGATGCAAAGTAATTAGCCTATTGAAGTTCCATCTTCATGAATTAACATGTAAAGGATCAAAATGTGTCAGACTTAGTGGATGTGGATTGCTTGTTTTTAATTAAAAACATTGATTGCCCCAGAAATATGATTTGGTGTTCAGAGGGAATTTTTCCCAAATGGAGCGCTGCAACTTAGAAACATTAGTTGGCTTTGGGCTTTCAGTTTTCTTTCGTTCTGCTTGCACCTCTCTGTAGAATATCATACCTGCTAAGAGCCCCTGACATGGTGCATTTATGGTGCAATAAGCAAAGCTAGATAAAATTGTAGATTGAGATAAGGTTAAAACAAAGTTCAAATATTATATGTAAAAACTGAAAAGGACACTTCTCTTTCACAATGGCTCCCTAGGAAGGAATAGTGATTCCCATTCACTCCAGTTTCCATAGCTTTGTTTTCTGGGACACTGTACAGAGTGTATGACATTCATGGACAGAAATGGCGGTGCTCAAATGTACAACCTTGAGCCCATTTCATGTCAAGTTCAGCTTCAACTTAGCACTTGTCCCCATTCCTCTTTTCTCCTTTACACCATTTGTTTACATGCCTCTATCTTCTATTAAATTTTAGAAACCTAGACCATATTTTTTTACTTCTTTAGGTATCTTCCAATGTAGCCCCTAACACAGCGTTCTGTAATCAGTAATAGTTCAATAAATATTTGTTGGAGACAGAAGTAGATGACAGTGTTTCCCAAAGTGAGATACATGATATGATTACCGACTACAACCAAATGAATCTCTTTATCTTAATAATAATGTAATTATATATGTCATTATTAAATACCACATACCTCAGATCTATAACTTTCACAATGCATTTATGACAAATTAAAATAATATAACAAATTATTTGAAGAACAAATATTAACAATACTGATTAAGTACTAAGATAG
This sequence comes from Mesoplodon bidens, assembly GCF_964165515.1. NCBI lineage: Eukaryota > Metazoa > Chordata > Mammalia > Artiodactyla > Ziphiidae > Mesoplodon > Mesoplodon bidens. The sequence continues at coordinate 98,182,655 of NC_138160.1, forward strand.
AATTTATGTGAATATGACAAAGATTGTGACACTGCTGTGTATGAGAAGCGATGATATGAGGAAACTAAGGGGTCTGTAACTATCCAGTATTTATTATTATCAGTGAATTTTAATGGAAAAAATAAAAATGTTGAAGTCAATTTCAGAGCAGGGAGTAGAACCCAGCAATCTTAAATGTTGTTGGAAATTTGAGCCTGTCACTACTTTAAAACGAGACTTTCTCATCAAGAAAAGCAGCTGATTAGACTAACCTGAATGGCCTCTTCTGTGCCTCTTAAGTCCAAACATAAGAGCCAAACGAATGTATTTAATGGTGTCCATGTGCATTTTCAAGAGCCATTTCTGGTTGCCTTGTTGTTTTGTCTTTTCTCTAAGTAACTTCTTTTTGCTCACTCTTAATTCATACAACATGGCTGTGCTCCAATTTGCTGCCAACCACAATATGATTTGTCTCTTTATTATATAGGCCAGAATGTGAGGATAAACTTCATTTTGGCTCTGGCAAGTCAGATCTTCATATGCTGTGCCTCCCCTAGTAGTAATTCAAACACTTTTTAATGTCCTTCCAGAGTATGTGAATGTAGGTGCTTTATACATTATTTTCACCTGTGGAAACTACAGTTTTAGATAATACTTTTATCTTGGTAAATAACACATTTTATATGACCAGTTTATGCTCCCATATGTTACTCATGATGATATCTTTCTATTAAGGACTTCTTGAACACTTACAGCCCTGCTTCATCAATAAGCACAGATTTATATTGTTTTCATGAGCTCTGAAGTAGTAAATTTTCTCTAAACAAGGCTTATGGTAAATAGAATTGAATTATAGACTGAAAATACATATTTATAAAGGTACCATGTTACTGGAAGCCCATGCAAAATGCAATTGATGATCACTAATAGAATATTTCCCATTAGGTACAGCCTTGCCAGCCTGTATTTCTGCCTGATCCTAATGCTGATATTCTCTGCTTTCCTATATATAAGTTGCAGAAAGTGAGACTTTTAAAATTCAATTGCTTATATTTTTCCTTTATGTTTCATCTTCTTCTCTGACTTTTACTTCTTTAACATGTCACTCTGTGGGATCTGTTAGTATGATGATTAGAAAAAGATTCCCTCATGCTACATTTCAAGTCTGTTTAAACTATAAAATGGACAGTTTTATTTCATTCCTTGCGTGAAACAGTCTAATATGAAATGTAATTGCTCCAGTAATGCTTGAAGCTGGCCTCTGGGGAATGGTGTTTGAAGATCTCAGTGGGACATTAATTCAGTTGAAATTGTTGTATCTTTCAGGTTAGCCCCTAACTTCCCAGTTTTTCTTTAGTGATATAGTATGACACCATGGAAGTATGTTCACAATCAAATTTATTCTTCTAAGCAGATGATACAGCAAATCTTGTATTCACCTCGGTCAGCTGGCATGAGCTAAGCAAAGTGCCTTATTAGATGAAATGTTCCCAATTACTCAGTGGATTAATATAAATCTGTTTATCTGAACCCACAGCTGGCAGTGTAAACTCTTTTCTGAGTTCATTGCTAACATTCTAAAAGGAAGGTCACATTGCTGAAGGGGAAAAAAATAAGAAAAAGAATAAGCAATTCAGTTCTTTCAGACCAGTGGGGCATGCTTTTGTACAACCTGGCAAAACAATCAGCTAGAGACCTGATATCCTTAAAGAGGGTGAAAGGGTCTTCCTAAGTACCCAATGACAACTGAAAAAGCATTAGGGAATCACAAGGAAAAACCTCCTTGAGTATTCAAATATCACTTCCTGCCTTAAAACCTTGAGACCAGCAACTCAGAACCCCTAAATAGTCATTTTTCAAATTGATTTAAATGTCTTACTGTTTTTTTTCATTTTGGCAGCCAAATCCCAGTCACAAGGAAAACACACACTAATGTAGTTTCTACCATGAACCAGGCATTGCATTAGGCATAATCACATATATTTTCTCATTGAACCTATTTAATTACGTTGTGAATAAGCAATTATTATCCATATTTTTCAAGTGAGGCAACCGAAACTCAAGAGATTAAGTAATTTTTCCCAAGGTCACATAACAGACAGGTAGAGAAACTGGGGTATTTTTAACATAGACAAGCATGGCTCTAAGGCCCATGTCTTTTGTACTGTATCCTGCTTCTCAAAGTACATGGTTGATCCCTATAAAATTGCTGTTTTTTTAGTCAAAACTGATAGAACATTTTCAACTACATATGATTCACCCTGGGGAATTTGAGTTGTTTGACTTTAGAGGATGCACTTAATGACTTCACGGTTTTCATGGCAACAAAAAGGGGCTCTGAGCTTGAGGGACCATAAAATTTCAGTTAGTAGTTTTGGAGAAATTTTGAGTACATTTAGTAGAATGACCTGTATGCTTTGACCAGAGAACAGACCAATGGTTCCCAAACTTTAATGTATATACAGTCCCCCAGGGATTATGTTAACATGCAGAGTCTGACTCAGTGGGTCTGGGGTAGGGTCTGTAAATCTGAATTTCTAACAAGCTCCCAGGTGATGCCAATGTTGCTGTTCTGAGAACCATACAGTACTTTGAGTAGCAAGGGATTAGACAACTCTTCTTAAAAATGAACATCCATTCTTCAAGAATTATCTGGCACCTCTAGCAACTGTTTCTAGCCTACAAAGTCACTAAGAGTAGTTTGTGCTATGCCTTGCTTTCCAAAGCCAAGAAATGGGAGCTCTACAGGGCTAGGAACAAGCATCATTGGGCTCTCAAAGAATCATCATAGCACATGTGCAGGCTTTGCTCTCTTCCTCATTCTGTTCAGAGTCTCTTCCAAGCCTATTTAGAGAAATGTGTCCTTCATCCTAGAGAGATACCACCGGCTCTGTGACCAATTGTTAGTTGTAAGCAGTGAGAAAAAGGTAAGTTCAAGAAATTCCAGTTATAGTTAAATTAGGCAAATTAATTAATAAATTACTAATCTTGGGAAGCTATGTTATTAACTCAGTAATAAGGGCCCTGAGAAAATTAAGACAAATTATGATTATGATAACTTTATAAAGACTATAAATTACCACTATCTTTGGCTGAATAACAAGCCACCCTAAATTTTAATGGCTTAAAACAGTCCATCTTTATTATTGCTCAGAATTCAGTAGGATATGTGGGCTAGGTCAGCTGGGGCTGAGTGGTTTCGGATGGCCTCACTCATAGGACGGAGACCTCAGCTAAAACTTCTCTGTCAGTGGCTGGGACCTCTCTCTTTGTGGTCCCTCATCTCCAAGAAGCTAAATTGGGATTCTTTGCATGATAGTCCCAGGGTTCCCAACAGCAAAAGAGGGGAAGCCCCAGTATGCAATCCCACTGTATGCATTTTCTTGCATCCTTTTTACATACATGCCATTGTCAAAGCAAGTCACAGCCAAACTGAAATTCAAGGGATGGAGGAGCACACTTTACCACTTCCTGTGAAATACTGTCAGCATTTTCTCAGTTTAGCTCACTTGGCTCTCTGGCTTTAATTAGTCCCATTCCACCCACAGATAAAGTAAACCTCTACCCATCCCCGTGCCCCGAAAAGTCTCATCTAATGAGTAGATAGTTCTAGATTCAGAGGAGCCTCCTTGGATGGAGTTCTTGATCCAGAAACCTGTGAACTTAAAAGACAAGTTATATGCATTACACACATCCAACATACAGTGTTGACACAGAGGTTAGCTACAACAGATACTGCCACTCAAAAAGAAGAGCATGACAGTCACTGATTTGTAGCAGTTCTGAAATCCAGCCTATTCTCGGGGCAGAAAATGTTTCCTGATTAGAGACCACTTCTTGTCCTTAGGAGAGCCTCCTCAATACCACAGTTCTGTACTGCTTTTGGCTTCATCCTCTGGCTTTTGACTCTGCTCTCTGAGATATCCTTCCTTTTGCACAAAAAAAAAGGTCTATATTTGCAGCTGAGAAATGTTCTCACTCTGCTTCTTATGAGTAAAATATTTAAGGGACAAATGGCCATTTTTGTTTTCATTTTGAATTATGTTTATGTTTTTAGTCTAAGATTGGTTTCTTGTGGATCTGATTCAGATCCATTCCACTCCCTGAAAGCCACATTTTCATTTCTTTTAAAGACAAGCCTCTTTCTACTCTGGGCCAGGTGTCAAATTGGCATGGTGCAGCAACCTTAGATTCATAGACCTTTAATCTAGCTAAGTCTTTCAGAGGACTTTAACAAGGGAATTTATAGCGGATCCTTGATTTTGCCTTTGGCTCTCCATCTTGTCTCATGTTGAGAATTCTTTTTTCCAAGCTACGGAGACTGATTTGTTTTCCAACCATGCAAACACTGGCTCCTCTCCTCCAAGTTCTTCTTGCAAACTGAATAGTTCTTTCTTCAGCTCATACGCAAGCATATGCATCCACTGATACTTTCAACATTCTGTTTGGAGATTTCATTATCCAAAATCCAAAAGTTGATTAGGTACACTTTCTGTCTTCCAAGTTATTACAGGCAATAGTTTTGCCAATTGTTTTGTTGCTTTATAACACAGGTTGCTCTTTTCCCAGTCTGTTGTAGACATTTCCATGCCATTTTTCCAGACTTCACTAAGCGTTTCCCTCCCATTGTTCTATCTAGCTTACTAACAATTTATTTACAGCTTTTCCAGCTTCTTCCTGCTTCCTGGTTCCAGATCTAATGCCACATGTCTTATATTTTGTTTGGCAACACTGAGTTTCTAGGTATGTCTCTATCTTATCTTTTGCTGTATAGAGAGTTACCCTAAGACCTAGCAACTTCATACAATATATGTTTATATTTATTCTTTTGCAATGTTCTGTGGACTTTCTGGGTAGTTCTCATGGTCTGGGTTCTCAGCTGGATGGTTGAGAGAACGTGAATATCTAGGTCTTTCCACATGATTTCTCATTCGCAGAGGGCTAGCCTGGGCTTCTGCCTGTCATGGTCTCAGGGTTCGCAGTATCAAGAGTGGGAAAGCCCCGAGGTGATAGTATTTTTCAAAATATTTGCTTGCATAACATTTGCTAAGGTCCACTAACCAATTAAAAACACATGGCCCAGCAACAATTCTATAAGGTAGAGATATAGACTCTACATCCTGATGATTGGAGCTGTGAAATACTGTGGCTTCTTTTTTTTTTTTTCAAACTGATACTCTAGTACCCAAAGAAACATAATTTTAATTTATTATAAAACCATTTAGACAAATAAAAATCCATTTATTTACATGGAATATGTTAGACTTGGCATTTCATGAAACACATGCAAATATATGCATATTCATATGCCTGTTTAAATAAGTGGATACTGATATACACATGTATCCATACATATACTATATATATATATATATATATATATATATATATATATATATATATATACACACACCTATATAAAGTGTGTAAGTGTATTCCTAAATCAGATGACTTCTTCTGAATAAAAAAGCATGGAACTCATCTTTCTTTTAAAAATCCTGTTACTTTTTTTTTCTTCATTTTATTTTCCAGTTAGAATAGTACTCTTTATCTGAATTCACTTCGTTTGGCTGAGGACCATTTAAGATGATAATTTAGTTAGTCAAAATCATACTGTTTATTTTAATATTTTATTTAATATCCATATTTCCATGCATCCTATAAATCAAACTTTCTTTTTGTATACATGGCTATAAGATACATTCCATTTTTTTTATTCTATTTTTAAAAATAGTCTTTTAAGAAAAAGTTCCTGGGCTTCCCTGGTGGCGCAGTGGTTGAGAGTCCGCCTGCTGATGCAGGGGACATGGGTTCGTGCCCCAGTCTGGGAAGATCCCACATGCCGTGGAACAGCTGGGCCTGTGAGCCACGGCCACTGGGCCCATGCATCCGGAGCCTGTGCTCCGCAACGGGAGAGGCCACAACAGTGAGAGGCCCACGTACCACAAAAAAAAAAAGAAAAAAAAAAAAAAAAAAAAAAGAAAAAGTTCCTGTAATTGGTACAGTATATACTTTTGGAATTTAAATTTAAGTTAGGTTGAGTGTTAACAAATGTAGAATTAAGTTGTTACCTTTAGTTAGGAATTGGTATGCAAATACCAACACCCTGTGTTCATACAGTAGTCCTACACACAACTGTGTCTAACTTCTCCTATTCCAGAGGCTCTTCTGTTTACCTTCCCAAGGGAACAAGCCTCCAGAGTTCTGCTGAAGTAGAGGAGGGGTGCTTGCTGGGCTAATGGAACAGAGAGTGGGGATTGGATTAGAGACAGGCAAAGCCCACTAAGGACCTTCTTGGTGTCAGCTAAATATTCAGATTCACAGGACTACCACAGGCCACACTAGGACTGGACTGCTCAGAGAGAGAGAGGTGAGAATGACAGCTTTATAGCTGGACAACAACAGGCATTCCTTTAAAAAGTCCTTGCAGCAGCCCATGTGGCAGTTCACAGAACCTCCCAGTAGCTGTCCTCATCTTAGATCACAGCTTGACGGCTGGGATGTGAGTTCACATCAAGAGGTGCAGGAGTCACTCTAACTTAAAAGATTCATGTCCCACAGAAGTTAATATCTCTTATAAGAATTCTATACACATCAACTCCAGAGACTGTACAGAAGACATACCAGTTACAAGAGCCACCACACAGGAAGGATGAAAGTTACATTCAGTCCAGATGTAGTATATTAGGTGACATTTTCATCATAAGCAATACTGCCTGATAATATGGTTAACAGAGCATTTTTTATCAGTTACCAGAGGAACAAAGTTAGAGAGCTAAATGAAGTTCAGATTCTCAGGCCCAAAGAACGGATTTTGTTAAGTCTTTTTTTTCACACAATCTAATTGCTTCTTTTAATTTATTATTTTGTTTAATAAATTTATTTATTTATTTTTGGCTGCATTGGGTCTTTGTTGCTGCCTGCCAGCTTTCTCTAGTTGCAGTGAGCAGGGGCTACTCTTTGTTGTGGTACTTCTCACCGCTTCTCATTGCGGTGGCTTCTCTTGTTGTGGAGCACGGGCTCTAGGTGCACGGGCTTCAGTAGCTGTGGCTCAGGTCTAGAGCGCAGACTCAGTAATTGTGGTGCACGGGCTTTGTCACTCCATGGCATGTGGGATCTTCCCAGACCAGGGTTCGAACCCATGTCCCCTGCATTGGTAGGCGGATTCTTAACCACTGTGCCCCCAGGGAAGTCCTAATTTTTTTTATTATTAATGAAACAGGAAAGAAAGAAATACATGAATAGATATGTGGGGAAGGAGGCAGTTTAACGTGGTGTGCAGATAAGGGAATTTCAGTCTGTTTCTGTGCTCTCAAGGAAACATGAGGTTAACATACTATCATAGAGTCAGAATGGGGATGAGGTGTGGGACATTAGTGGTAGGAGGAGAAAGTGTAAAGTAGGCCATTTTGTAAGAGTATTTGATGATGACCCCAACAAAAAATGTTATGTTCAGGATTTTTTAAATTAAAAAGTATTGATGTATTACTTAGGATAGGCTAAATGCAATAACAAATAGACTCCAAAGTGTATAATGGTCCAAACACAATAGAAGTCTATTTCATGTTTATGTAACAGTATTAGGCTGGAACATAGGGTGGTGGGATGACCTTCCTCCATGGAGTCAATTTGGGACAAAGCCTCCTCCACCTTCAACACTTGGCTTCCAAAGTTGACAGGTCCTCTTTCTTCTAGTCAGAATGAAAGAGTGTAAGGGGAGTTTTGTTTGAGGTAGGTCTAGAAGTGGCATCTGTCACTTCTGTCCAAGTGCCACTGGCTGAAACTAAGGCAAATAACCACACTTAATTTCAAGTAAGGCTAAGAAATGTAGTCCAGTTATGTGCCTACTATAACAAGGAGAATAGATATTTCATTGAGCAGTAGTGTGGGCATTTAGATTTTGGAAAGATTTCTATTATATACATTCTATTAAATATAATATAAATGTTATTTTAGAATCCAAGGATGTGGTCCATTACTTTAAAGAGCTTATTTGAAGCATCTAATTCCTTACTAATTTCAGGTCAGTAAAATATTATTTTAAAAATAAGTAGCAATCATATCAATAGCATTGCATTAAGGATCTTCTTTATGTCATTAGAGTCGTGATTTACACGTATATACAAGTGTATACTGTTTTACATAAAACATACCCCTAGACTTTGCAAAACTGCCCATAACTCAATTACTTTCATAGTAAATGAAGTGTTCATCTTTACTTTTAAAGAGAAACTTATTCTTTTATCTCTCTGGCTTATTTTCAGAGATATTTACTTCTTTTAAGTCAGGTACCAGAGTATTTTACTCAATTCTGCATGACACCAAATTACCACGTTACAGAGCACATGCCATTTTAAGGGACCACAAGAAGCCAAATATGGAAGTAGGAACATCCAACTTATTAAAATGCTTCTGCTCCTCTGCATGATGCTGACCGAGGCTCTACTTTTTGGTTATCTTGGTTTTCTTAACAGAACACAGAAGCTGCAGGGGAACTTAACAAATACCATTTTCACTTTAGAACACACTTCATGACACTAAACTAAAATAATAATTGGAGGATACATCTTTATAACTCATATATTAAAATTAAATGTTAAAAATGTACCCCCTCTTAGGTTTATAAACGTGAATTCTTTTAATTTCATCATTAATTTTACCAGTTTTACACATATATGAGATGTCTTTGGCTTCATTTATGGTGGTTTAAAGTGCAGCATATTTTTTTCTTTTTAATAAAGGGACTTCTCAAAAATTAGAAGAAAAAAAGAGCAAACTCACTATTTGACAGCCTTTTCCATCCATTCACATCTTTTTTTTTTTTTTTGTACGCGGGCCTCTCACTGTTGTGGCCTCTCCCGTTGCGGGGCACAGGCTCCGGACGTGCAGGCCCAGCAGCCGTGGCCCACGGGGCCAGCCGCTCCACGGCATGTGGGATCCTCCCAGACCGGGGCACGAACCCGTGTCCCCTGCATCGGCAGGCGGACTCTCAACCACTGCGCCACCAGGGAAGCCCCATTCACATCTTTCTATAACATTATCCTTTTGATCTAATGGGCTCCAGTAAAAGATGAAAGTTTGCGTGGTGTGTGAGCCAAACTGGCATTGCTGTTTTTAAGTTACACAAGGATGAAAGGCAAATGCTGTTCCTACTCTTTGATTATTTTTGCATATGTGTAACTTAGAAAGTGACTGTAAAAATTGAAACTTTCCATGGGTCTAGTTTGCAAAAAGGAAGCCACTCATAGCCAATTTAGAAAAATAAACATCCAAATTCTGAATGTTTGAAAAATTACTCCAAGGCCAGATTTGTGACATTTCAAACATTTAAAGTTGCCCTCATTGCTGATAGTCTTATCTATTGCTGAGGAAATTCACACCCGTGGCGTAACTATTTCATACCTATACAGTGGTGGCATCTTTTTTTTTTTTGCTCGGGTTGGGGGAATAACAGTGAACCAAAGTGACTCTCAATTTCAACACTACTGTTTTGCACAATGTGTCAGTGTGTCTGTAATCTCTCAACTTCAGGAATGAAGATACAATTACAAAGGAGAGTAAATCTGGATATGTTGTTAAGACATAGTTACTTCCTACACTTAAAAAATATAGCAGTGTACATCTGCTTAGACCCTAAAAATTACCAGGAAACCTATTCCCCACCAGAGGTTACAACAGACAAAATGTTCACATATCTAATTTTATTTGAGGAAAGAGAGAAGATTTGTTTTAATGTTACCTTAGCATCCTAAGCTAAGATGGTAAAATGCTTCTTTGCCAAGTGATGGTTTTCAGAATTTAATGCTAAAATAATATTATGGAATTAAAAGTGACCCTAAAGACTATCTTATAAAAATGCCCTACCCCTTTTGTTGATGACTAAAGTAAGACCAAGTGATAATATTAATTGAGGTGATGAAAATCATATGTTTTAATTCAGTATAACAGTAAAGATTGCCTGATGCAACGTGTTATCTTGTATGCTATGGCTTACTGTGCTAGGTTTTAAATATTATATCATGAAAAGCACAAAATCTGAACATCACTTTCCTGAAATCATAAGCAGAGTGTCAAAAGAATTAGATTTCTGTTCACTTTTTTTTTGGGGGGGGGTGAGAGCTTCATGCTTATATATTATAGAGATTATATATCTCCAAAACATTGCTCCCTTAAATTTTGGTCATGTATCAGTTTCCTTGATCCTATAACGATATTTGATGTTGAACAAATGAACATATCAGAGAAACTCTTCTTCATGATTCCAAGTAATCTAGGAACATATTATGCAGGAAAACACATTTTCTTCAAAATCTGCAGTATAAAAACAAATGATCCCACTAATCAATATAAATATAAGGTGAAGGAGGCCAGTGAAAATGCTACCATCCACCAATCACCTCCTCAGAAGTTCTTCATCCCACCTACCATATCATCCTGTCAGATAAATCTACTTCCAGTCTCTCATGTCAATTCTCTCCCCTCCATCCCGCTACTTTCCTCTTCGCTCAGACCTCCGTAATCTTTATTGGGCCTGTTTCTATTGCCTTCTAACAATCTGGCTCTACACCATTGCCAGAATGGTTTACATAAAATGCAACCCTAACCACACCATTTTTTATTCTACTTACATACAAACTTTTTGAGGTTTTTACCATACCTAAAGAATGAAGTTCAGACTCCTTAACAGGGCACACAACATAATGTCTTTTATCCATTCCCTTCCTACCACTCTGCCTCATCTCTGATCACCACTCAATTCCCCTCTGTCAGCACCCAAAGCCACACGTTATCATGCCTGTTTTTATTGATCTTTTTATTTTGTATGCCAAACTGTCCTCCTCTCACTTCATCTGATTTAAAAACCTCTAAAATTAAAATTTTAAGTTAACATCTCTAACACATCCCTGGCATACATAACCATCACCTAGACAAATCTTTGGCTGGGGAGGAGAGTACATCATCTCAATACTTCTGCTATAATTTTGTGATTTCTCTTGAAGTCAAATTTATCATGCACCCTCATAAAACAGAGTAGACTTTGAATGAAAATAAAATGCCTGGTTTGTGTCAATGAGCTCCATGTTTCACACCAACTCATGATTTTTTCTGCATTGAATCACGCTTGCTTTTAGAGGAATGGAGTCCTGACACTACCACCATGCAAATTATATCTCTAGAATACATTGGATTCTTGCAGGATGCAGTGACTTTTAGGCAACTCTAATGCTTTGGGGCAAATGCAGATCAGATATGCTGTTTAGCAATTGACTGCTAATTCCCCTAATATGTTCAAGTGACTTGAGAGTTAACGTAAAGGTATATGGCTTCAATACCAAGAAGGAAAAAAATGGGTTTGACTATATCTAAGTCATATATTCTCATTACTTTTGGAAAAAAGGCTTTGCATTTGGCAGATTTTCTCAGTTACACACTTTAAAAGAAGAAAATGTTTTGCTCATCCTGGCAAGAACAATATTTTCCTTTTTAGATATATTTTTTAAATAATTTGCTGATTGAAAAGTCACACAGGTAAATCATTTTCTCCAGAAGTAATGACATTCCCAGGCCAGCAGGCTTTAGTTCAAAATACTAAACCAGGCAGTGTCTAGAATATCCATTTCCAAATGGTAGGATCAAACCCTGGCATATTCAACCTCTATTTGAATGAGTAACATACTTTTAAAATAGAACTGGCAAATCAAAACATTTAGAATTCTGACCTTGGCTTAGAGATATAATGACATGCTTGAGGTTGACTTTACTATTTAATATGAAGCATCAACACCTGGCTGCATAGTAATTATGAAAGAAGATGAAGTTTAATTGCTGGAAAAACTACAGTGTTGTCCAGAAGCAAAGTCTATGATTTAAATGTGTATTAGATGGCCTAGAAATGTGCATCTCAGTGCTCCTCATCAAAACTATACTTCCCACCTCACCTAGATTTTCTGTTGCATGACTAGTTATTCACTATTTGGTGTGTGATTTTCTAACTGCATCCGAAATTCTGTAAGGTTAAGGAAATTAATATCTATTCTATTTATTCTATAGCCTCTCTCCCTTCTTTCATTTAATTAGTGTTTATTGAATGTCTATTTGCCAAACAGCAATGCTGAAGGATGCAAGTGCAAACAGCAGTGTTCCCTATTCTTGAGACTTTCACTCTAATGAGAAAAATATATATGAAAACAAATAATTATAACGTACTAGGAAAAGTGGTGTACTACAGGCATATAAAGAACATTATGGGACAAGAAAGGGAACAACCACACTGGCCTAGGAGTGATCCTGGAGATCGCTTTGGGCTTGGCCTTGAAGAGTGAGCAGGATTTAAATTAGAGCAAGGAGGGTAAGAACATCTCAGGTAATGGCAAAGGCCAGAAGGCCCTATGGGGCAGGGTATACTCACATTAGTGCTTGCCCCAATTAGCTTTGGCTGGAAGACAACATGTTCTCCAGAAATCGTACTATAATTCTATGATTTCTGTAAGTAACAGGAACAGAATAGAAATGTAAGTTCTGAGCAACATAATACAGCAGAAGTGTGTGTTTAAAGCAAGAAATTTGGAGCCACACTGCCTGGGTATGGATTCCAATGCGAAGACCTAAATACTGTCTGACTTTCAGCAAGTTATTTAAGTGCTGTAAGCTTCAGTGCCCTGCCCTGTAAATTGAGGAAGATCTTAATAATTGCTTCATAAACGTTATTGTCCAGATTAAATAATTATTAAAACTTTCTTAGAAGAGTGAGGGACATGTGAGACCTTTCCATAAATGTTAGCATCAAATGTTTGAATTGCTCACTTTTTTAAACAGTATTGCTGACCTGTAATTTGTATACCGTACGATTCTCCCATTTAAAGTATGTAAGTCAATGATTTCAGTAAATTCAGAGGACTATGCAGCTATCACCTCAGGCTAATTTTAGAATATTTTCTTCCCCTCAAAAAGATACCTATTGAACTTCACTCTCTGTTTTTACTCTTCTATCTCCCAGGTCTACGGAAAACCTAACCTCATTTCTGTCTCTATAGATTTGCCTATTTTGGACATTTCATGTAAAAGTCATTCAAAAAAATGTGGCCTTTTGTGTCTAGGTTCCTTCTCTTAGCATAGTATTTTCAAGATTCATCCATATTCATTCCTTTTTATGGCTGAACTATAGTCCATTGTGTGAAATGCCACATTATATTTACATATTCATGAGTTGATGGGCATTTTGGATGTTCTGTTTGTTGTACATTATGAATAGTGCTGCTATGAACATTTGTGTACAAGTTTTGCATGGACATATTTTTTCATTCCTCTTGGCTGCATACATAGAAATGTAGTTGCTAGGTCACGTGTTAACATTTTGACATTTTCAGCAATTGCCAAACTGTTTTCCAAAGTAGCTGCACAATTTTCTTTACCATCAGATATATGCATGAAGGCTTGAATTTAATCGTATCCTCATGACTGATTGTTTCATCTCTTTTTGTGAAAATTGCTGTTCTAATTTTGACAGGGCTTGCACTGAATCTGTAGATGGCTGTGGGTAGTGTAGACATTTTAACAATATTAACTCTAATGATCCAAGAACATGGGATTTGTTCATTTATTTTTTTAATTTTGGGGGGGGTTGCTTCTTTATGCTACACTAACATATAGTGTTGGGACAGTTTGGAGGGTTCAAAGATAACTACCTTCAAGGAACTTGGAGTCGAGTGGAGGAGATACTAGTAACCGTAATTCAAGGCAGATAGAAGTGAGTGCTGAGTAAGTCAGGGTTGTTTTTGTTGTAAGTGACTAGATCTGGCTTAACTAACAAAGGGAATATATTTCTCACATAATTAAAGTGACTAGGGGTATCTTTGTTTTTATTTATTTATTTTAAACATCTTTATTGGAGTATAATTGCTTTACCATGGTGTGTTAGTTTCTGCTTTATAACAAAGTGAATCGGCTATACATATACATATGTCCCCGTATCTCCTCCCTCTTGCGTCTCCCTCCCACCCTCCCTACCCCACCTCTCTAGGTGGTCACAAAGCACAAAGCTGATCTCCCTGTGCTATGCGGCTGCTTCCCACTAGCTATCTGTTTTACATTTGGTAGTGTATATATGTCAATGCCACTCTCTCACTTCATCCCAGCTTACCCTTCCCCTCCCCATGTCCTCAAGTCTCTTCTCTACATCTGTGTCTTTATGTTTTTCATCAGTGTCTTATGATTGTTGGTGTATAGATCATTCATTTCCTTGGTGAAATTTATTCTTTAGTATTTTATTATTTTGAGGCTATTGTAAATAGAGAATGTTTACTTTTTTCAGAGAGTTTATTGTTAAAGAAACACAAATAATTTTCGTATGTTGATTTTGTATCATGAAGCTTTACTGAATTCATTGATGACTTTTAAGAGTGTTTTGGTGGAGTTTTAAAGATTTTTCTATATACAAGATCACATCATTAGCACACAGACACAATTTTACTAATTACTTTCAGATTGCTCGCCTGATTGCTGTGGTTAGAACTTCAGGTATAATGCTGAATAGGAGTAGTGAGAGTGGGCACACTTGTCTTGTTTCTCATCTTAAAGGGAAAACTTTCAACCTTTCACCATTGAGTATGATGTTAGCTGTGAGACTGTCACGTATGAGCTTTATTATGTTGAGGTACATTCAGTCTACACCTACTTTATTAAGAGTTTATATCATAAAAGGATGTTGAATTTTCTGAAACTTTTTCTGCATCTGTTGAGATGATTTTATCATTCTATTAATTTCATTCTGTTAACCATCGTTGCATCCCAGGGATAAACCCCACTTGATCATGGTATATAATCTTTTCAATGTACAGATTAATTTGGTTTGCAAGCCTTTATTATTTATTTATTTTTTAAACATCCTTATTGGAGTATAATTGCCTTACAATGGTGTATTAGTTTCTGCTTTATAACAAAGTGAATCAGTTATACATATACATATGTTCCCATATCTCTTCCATCTTGCGTCTCCCTCCCTCCCACCCTCCCTATACTACCCCTCTAAGTGGTCACAAAGCACCAAGCTGATCTCCCTGTGCTATGTGGCTGCTTCCCACTACCTGTCTATTTTATGTTTGGTAGTGTATATATATTGAGAATTTTTCATCTATATTCATTAGGGATATTATCTTGTGGTTTTCCCTTCTCATAGTGTTCTTATCTGGCTTTGGCATCAGGGTTATGCTGGCCTTGTAAAATAGGTTTGTGAGTTTTTCCTGCTCTTCAAATTTTTAGAAAATTTTGAGAAGAACTGGCATTATCTCTTCTTTAAATATTTGGTAGAATTCACCAGTGAAGATATCTGGACCTGGGCTTTTTTTATGGGAGGAGGTTTTGATTACTGATTCAATCACCTTACTCATTGTTAGGCTGATCAGATTTTCTATTTCTTCATGATTCATTCTTGGCAGGTTGTACATTCCTAGGAATTTATCATTTTCTTCTGAGTTGTTTAATTTATTGGCACAGACTTGTTCATAGTAGTCTCTTTTGATCCCTTGTATTTCTGTGGTATAAATTATAATGTCTCCTCTTTCATTAATAATTTCATTTATTTGAGTCCTGTTTTTTTCTTGCTAAGTCTAGCTAAAGGTTTGGCAATTTTGTTTTTTATTTTTATTTTTATTTTTTTCTTTATTTTTTATTTTTTTTTTGCTTTATAACAAATTTAATCAGTTATACATACACATATGTTCCCATATCCCTTCCCTTTTGCGTCTCCCTCCCACCCTCCCTATCCCACCCCTCCAGGCGGTCACAAAGCACCGAGCTGATCTCCCTGTGCTATGCAGTTGCTTCCCACTAGCTATCTACCTTACGTTTGGTAGTGTATATATGTCCATGCCGCTCTTTCACTTTGTCACAGCTTACCCTTCCCCCTCCCCATATCCTCAAGTCCATTCTCTAGTAGGTCTGTGTCTTTATTCCTGTCTTACCCCTAGGTTCTTCATGACATTTTTTTTTCTTAAATTCCATATATATGTGTCAGCATACAGTATTTGTCTTTCTCTTTCTGACTTACTTCACTTTGTATGACAGACTCTAGTTTCATTGTTCTTTTTTCTTTTTTCCCCTGTTGTTTTTCTATTCTCTGTTTTATTTGTTTCTGTTCTGATCTTTGTTATCTCCTTTCCTTCTTCCAAGTTTTGTTTTAGTTTGTTATTCTTTTCTAGTTTAGTAGACTTCTGGCTGCTCTAACATTTTGCTTGTATCATGGAGCTACCAGCCTTCTCTTTTTTTTTTTTTTTTGAGTCTTTATTGAATTTGTTACAATATTGCTTCTGTTTTATGTTGTGGTTTTTTTTTTTTTTTTGGCCTCAAGGTATGTGGGATCTTACCTCCATGACCAGGGACTGAAACTGCGCCTCTGGCATTGGAAGGCGAAGTCTTAACCACTGGACTGGAAGGGAAGTCCCTACCAGCCTTCTCTTAATTGTTCTCTACCAAAACCTCCAATACCCTTAGGCATGAAGTTCTCCATGCTCTATTTCAAATAAATTCAGACTCCATCAATTCTACGGCCTGCCTTTATTCTGGACAGAACACCAGAACTACTCCACTGAAACTTGGTGGGTTGTGGGGGGAGCTAAATTTTTCTGAAGTGATATCTTCACTGAGTGGTCATAGGATGGGGGCAGTGACAACTTCTAGTCTTCTCAGTTTGACTCTTCTAACATGGAACTTCCACCCTGCAACCAATCTCAGGTAGAGATCACTGGGGCCTCTTTATCCTCACCCCACAACATTTTGAGTAGAGCTTCTGCTCCATGGGTAGGGGATAGATAGGGGAATGGATACCTAGTCCTTTCAGTCATACTTGGCTGGGGTAGACGTTCTGCAACAGGCAACAGGAGGGGTTGAGAAAACCCAACAGCCTGCCTTTGCGAGGGTGAAATCATATCCCCAAACTGGATAATGGGGGAGAGAGAGAGAGCCCTGTCTTCTTAGCCCTCACCTGCTAATTGTAGAACACTCAGGGTAGAGCTTCTGTAACGCAAAGCTTGCAGAGGTGGGGGCATTTGTGGTGGTAAGGGATTAGATCATGGGTCAGTTATGTTCCACAGTTATGTTCTAACTGAGATTTAGTAGATTTTCTTTAATGATTGTTTCTCCGTTTGCTGTTTGCTCTTTGCCCTTAGGATAATTTCCAGAGACTTTGAATAATTGCTGGTTTGGTTTTCTGTTTAAAATAATTTTCACAAGTAAAATTGTTTGGTTGAGGAGAAAGTCCACCAATCTTCTTCCTCTGCCATTCAGGAGGTCCTGCCTCCTTTAATTATTTATTTTTGCCAGTGCATTATTTTTTTTTTTTACCTATTATGATAGAGTGTTAATCATTTAACTCCTTCTATAACTGTAAATCTTGCCTTTTTTTATAAGAAGCTGAATTTCCTCATGCCTGACAAGAACCTCTGTAATTTAAAAAAAAAAGTTATGTGGTCATATGTTTTGAATCTATCTTATAGGCCCCTATTGGATAATCAGATTTCTCATTAAAATATTCAAGAATCTAAGGAATCTTGTGCAGAGGAAAATGAACTCTTCATAAACTATCATTTCCTAGAAGTGAGGCAGTGCTAAGCAAGAGCCTAGAGACAAGACAAGAATAGAACAAATTGTGTGATCTGGAAATTGCAGGCCATAGTGGAAACACAGATGCAGGCAATAGATGCTAGGACACAACCAGGATCATGTGCAGAAATATCCATTTCAACTGAGGTCAGTGGAGGTGCATCTCTACCATGAAACATGAAATATATGTATCCTACCCCTAGCCACTGCCAGAACTTTTATGCCATCCCAAGGAGAAGGAGAGGGACAGTGAGGAGAAAACATTTTTCTGATCACGTACTGCCAAATAGACTTTTTTTTTAATTGAAATATAGTTGATTTACAGTGATGTGTTAGTTTCAGGTGTACAGCAAAGTGATTCAGATCATTTTAGATTCTTTTCCATTACAGGTTATTACAAGATATTGAGTATAGTTCCCTGTGCTATACAGTAGGTCCTCGTTGGGTATCTATATATAGTAGTATCCATATTTTAATCCCGAACTCCTAATTTATCCTTCCCCTTCCTTTCCCCTTTGAGACTGGGTTTTAAACTAAAAATTAGTGAGTTACTTTGATTATATAAGGTTAAATTTCCCATCTGACATAGACTGAATGTTTGTGCCCCCTAAAATTCTATGTTGAAACTTAATCCCCAATGAGATGGTATTTAGAGGGGCCTTTGGAAGGTAACTGTCATGAAGACAGAGCTCTCATGAATAGAATCAGTGCCCTTATAAAAGATACTCCAGATTGTTTCCTTGCCCCTTCTCCCATGTGAGGATACAGGGGAAAACCAGAAGTCTGCAACCCAGAAGAAGGCTCTCCCCAGAACTCAATTATGCTGGCACCCTGATCTCAGACTTCCCGACTCCAGCACTGTGAGAAAAAAAATTCTGTTATTTATAAGCCACCTAGTCTATGGTATTCTGTTATGTCAGACATCCTTCAATCATAGATGAATAAACCAGACCAAATTCAGTTCAGTTATAGAAATAAAAGGAAGTTACATATTTGAACACTTGAATTTTGTGATTAAAAATTCATACCTCCTACATTATATTGCACTATTCCCGTGTAGGTGTCATGTGAAAAATAAGAATAAGATGAAATACAAGGTGAAAAGAGAAATTCAAAGAACATTATAATGAATAAAAATTTGCTCTCAAATTGCTCACACACACACACACACACACATGCATACACACACTACTCAGTTCAAATATACCCATAAGAAGCTGGCTTTCAAACTTCTCTTACTATCCCAGGCATTAACTTTAAATGACTGAAATTGTATATAATAATTCATAAGACCCCCATTAGATATCATTTATAATACTTTGGACAGATAAACTGGACCAAATTTTTCTTCTGAGTATTCTGCAAAGGAAATATATGTTCTACAAAACAGTATTACATAAGTAGACCACTTGGGAGATGTCTAAACAACTTAAGAGTATACAAATACTTTTGAAGCAGCACAAGATGATTTATAAGCTTTTATTTATAAAGGAATTGCTGAAAGTTATTGTAGAAGGTATTCATTTAAGCAAATCCCTTAGGACCATTAAAATGCAACAGTGAGATGAATTCTACCTACTGTACTCTGAAGGAAAGTGCAGTTGAGACACACAGCATTATGCATGACCCCCAGTTCATGGCAAAACAGATTTCCATAAAGACTTTTGAGTTCTGCCTAATTCTCACATACATTGATCTTGTGATTTAACACATCTTTCATTTGTATCTGGCTTTAGTTACATTATTTTCAATTTTTTCTCTTTACTTTCTCTTAGCCTTTGAATGTTTTATTCCTTATACCTAAATCGCCCAACCCCAATATTTCTCTGAATTGGAAATTTCCAGATGAGGAAGACTGGTAAGCAATCCCTCTTCTGGGAACCTTTCTTTACAAGCCTTAGAAGACAGAAGCTTTCTTTCTTACCTGCTATCTATCTCTGGGCCACAAAATTCTGTGCATGAAATAAAGGACTTGGCCACGTTTATATTATGATGCAATATTTTTTAATAGCTGTGAATACTGCATACCATGATACAATAGTATCTAGTAGGGTTGAAGTTAATAAAAGTCACACATAGCTACTTCACAATGCCAACAACTGCAGATTTCTTTCTTCTTTTCAAATGGATCTCCCAACTGGTGTCCTCTCAGAGCTTTAAGGGAACTGCTATGTAGGAATCTGTTCAGTCATTCTGACATGCTCTTAGAAAATAAGACTGATGATGATCAAATCTGCCTGCTGAATGATAATAGCAACCTCTGCCCATTCTCCAGAGGCCTATGGCCATCAGCAGAGGCGTTCTGCTTTATGAGCTATCAATAGTGTGTTATCCTCTAAGGTCAAATCTCGGGAAGATAGAATCACACCTTCTCTTACACAAAGTGTATTGCATGGAGCAACACTAAAAATTATTCATAGAGGTCCAATGTCACATTAATAATATGAATTTAGGAACCCAGGAGGAAAGAGTTCTGTCATTTAACTTGAATGTGTTTTCCATTGCTTTGCAAGCATTTTAAGGTTGCTCGCTGTGAATTCCTTTCTGGGAATCATTTCATAGTTGTTGCATAATACATGATACATTTTCTAGATAAATTAAAGCTTGAAAACTATTTCTTGCATATATACTTTTTTTTCTTTATTAATGCCAAGTTCTTCTACACCAACTACTCTAAAATATGAATGACTTTATGTATCAAGGGGTTAATGTGATCAATATAAACTGGAGTCTCCTTGGCATATGTTCTAAACCTCTAGGGAGCTGTACAGATTGGGGCTGTGAAGTGCTCTTTGACTACTTCCTGTTTCCATACCTTGTGCAGTCTGTATTGAATTTTTAGAAAAGAAATAAGTGATATGAACTTCCAGGCTTATTCTAATTTCAAATAAATCTCCAATATAATGATGAGTCATTTATTACACAGCATGACCTCTAATAAACTTTTATATTAGTATGGCAAAAAAATAAAAAAGTATATCTAAGCTTCTATTAAGATATTGCCTATTAAAAAACTCCTGGCATTGGGCAACTCGAATGGTTGACAGCCTTCTCGTCTGCTTGCTGAAGTTCATGTGGATCTTTCTATCATAAATAACAAAACATTGAAACTGTTTTTGAGGAGAAAAGAAGATGCACCAAATTTGTTGGCAATGCTTTCTTCAGATAGAAATGGTTTTTTTAAATTTTATTGGTGTATGGTTTATTTACAATGTTGTGTTAGCTTGAGGTGTACAACATAGTGATTCAGTTACACATATGCATATATTCATTCTTTTTCAGATTTTTTCCCATATAGGTTATTACAGAATATTGAGCAGAGTTCCCTGTGTTTTAAAATAGGTCCTTGTTGATTATCTACTTTAGCTATAGTAGTGTGTATATGTCAATCCCAAGCTCTCAATTTATCCCCCGCCCCCCACTTTTCTTCTTTGGTAACCACAAGTTTGTTTTTGAAATTTGTGAGTCTGTTTTCATTTTGCAATTAAGTTCATTTATATCATTTAAAAAAAATTAGATTCCAGGGCTTCCCCAGTGGCGCAAGTGGTTGAGAGTCCGCCTGCCGATGCAGGGGACACGGGTTCGTGCCCCAGTCTGGGAGGATCCCACATGCCGTGGAGCGGCTGCGCCCGTGAGCCATGGCCGCTGAGCCTGCGCGTCCGAAGCCTGTGCGCTGCAACGGGAGAGGCCACAACAGTGAGAAGCCCGCGTACCGCCAAAAAAAAAAAAAAAAAAAAAAATTAGATTCCACATAAGAGTAATATCATATAATATTTGTCCTTCTCTGTCTGACTTACTTCACTTAGTATGATCATCTCTAGATCCTTCCATGTTGCTGCAAGTGGCATTATTTCATTCTATTTTATGGATGAGTAATATTCCATTGTATGTATGTATCACATCTTCTTTAACCATTCCTGGACATTTAGGTTGCTTCCATGTCTTGGCTATTTGGAAATAGTGCTGCAGTGAACATTGGGGTGCATATATCTTTTCAAATTATGGTTTTCTCTGGATATATTTCCAGGAGTGGGATTGCTGGATCGTATGGTAGTTCTGTTTTTAGTTTTGTAAGGAACCTCCATACTGTTCTCCATAGTGGTTGTACAAATTTACATTCCCACTAACAGTGTAGGAGGGTGCCCTTTTCTCCACACCCTCTCCAGCATTTATTGTTTGTAGACTTTTTGATGATGGCCATTCTGACTGGTGTGAGATGATACCTCATTGTAGTTTTGATTTGCATTTCTCTAATAATTAGCTACACTGAACATCTTTTCATGTGCATTTTGGCCATCTGTATGTCTTCTTTGGAGAAATGTCTATTTAGATCTTCTGCCCATTTTTGATTGGGTTTTTTGTTTTTTGATATTGAGCTGTTTGTATATTTTGGAGATTAATCCCTTGTTGGTTGCTTAGTTTGCAAATATTTTCTCTCATTCTGTGGGTTATCTTTTCATTTTGTTTATGGTTTCCTTTAACGTGCAAAAGCTTTTAAGTTTAATTAGGTCCCATTTTTAAATTTTTGTTTTTATTTTCATTACTCTAGGATGTGGATCCAAAAGATATTGCTGCGATTTATGTGAAAGAGTATTCTGCCTATGTTTTCCTCTAAGGGTTTTATAGTGTCTCAACTTACATTTAGACCTTTGAATTATTCTGAGTTTATTTTTGTGTATGTAGTTAGAGAATGTTCTAATTTCATTCTTTTACATGTTGCTGTCAAGTTTTCCCAGCACCACTTATTAAAGAGACTGTCTTCTCTCCATTGTGTATTCTTGTCTCCCTGTCTTAGATTAATTGACCATAGGTGCATGGGTTTATTTCTGGGCTTTCTATCTTGTTCCATTGACCCATATTTCTGTTTTGTGCCAGTACTATACTTTTGATGACTATAGCTTTGTAGTATAGTCTGAAGTCAGGGAACCTGATCCCTCCGGCTCTGTTTTTTCTTTCTCAGGATTGCTTTGGCTATTTGGGGTCTTTTGTGTTTCCATACAAATTTTAAGGTTTTTTGTTCTGTGAAAAATGCCATTGGCAATTTGATAGGGATTGCATTGAAACTCTAGATTGCCTTGTTTAGTACAGTCATTTTGACAATATTGATTCTTCCAATCCAAGAATATGGTATATCTTTCTATCTGTGTCATCTTCAGTTTCTTTCATCAGTGTCTTATAGTGTTCAGAGTATAGGTCTTTTGCCTCCTTAGGTAGGTCTATTCCTAGGTATTTTCTTCTTTTTGATGTGATGGTAAATGGGATTGTTTCCTTAGTTTCTCTTTCTGATCTTTCATTGTTAGTGTATAGGAATGCAAGAGATTTCTGTGTATTAATTTTGTATCCTGCAACTTTATTGATATTGATTCATTGATACATAGAAAATGCTAAAGATGCTACCAGAAAACTACTAGAGCTCAAAAGTGTTGTATTATTAAGAGGCAATATTAAATATTTTATTTTTTAGGTTTCTGCATAAGTAAAAAATAAGGTACCTAGATAATTAGAAGTATAGATCTGCTATATGATACTGAAATACGCCATATAATGCTGTTTGTATTTCAGGGGATTGCCAGATTTAGTTCATAGGATGATAAGAGATTTTGAAACAGTCTGGGGACACTTAGCCCATCACCACTCAAGCCTATATTAGTAAACGTCAACATGAAGGTTAAAAAAGTCCTTCAGATTTCTTTGGAAAGGATTGTTAGTACACTAGTCAGTGTACACACAATCACACACACACACACACACACACACACCATGGGAGAAGGGTGATTCTCCATCACATAAAGCCAAAAGAAGTGCTTAGAGGATTTCTCTTGCAACCTCTGAATTTTTGTGAATGTGTAGGTTGATACCTAAACATCTGTTAAGATCTAAAGTTAAAAGCCTTGGGATGGTTGGGACCTGGTTATAGGGGATTAAAGAGAGGAGACAGGCAGCATTGGGAGACAGCTGACCTACCACTGATATAAGGGCAATATATACGTGGTTCTGGTGAGCAAGATGTCTACTTGTGGAAGGGAGCTGTGATAGTTTTAATCTATGGTCACAAATTTCTTTGGTATCTTCCAGTCAAGAAGTAATATATCCAGTCTCTTTGAATTTGCGTGGCTTATGACTCTTTTGATCAAAAGGATTTGGCAGAAGTGAAGCTATATGATGCCCTACGCTAAGTTATAAGTGCAATGCAGCTTTCAGGTTTCCTCTGGGATATCCCTTTGTTTTTTGAACCCTGCACTCCAAACAATTGCTCAGTCTTCAAGCCACATGGAATAGCTATATATAGGCATCCTTTTCAACAGCCACTGCTGAGCACACAGAAAGTAGGCAGCATCAATTGCCAGCTGGGTGAGTGAGCCACCTTGGACATCCATTCATCCAGGTGAGCCTCCAGAGGGCGACATTCAGAGCCAGCATCTAACCACAATTGCATAAAAAAGCCCAAGTGAAAACTGCCCAGCTGAGTCTTTTCCAAGTTCCTGATCCATAAAGCAATAAGCAAGATAAAATAGTTGGTTTAGACAGATCAGTTTTAAAGTAATTTATTATAGAACAATAATAACTGGACCACAAATCGTCTGAAATCTCAAGAGAAGGTTTTAAGATGGATGATAGTTTGTAGTTTTTATATTATATGGACTGGAAAATTTTTTTATTATTTCAAAAGTAGAGCCATTAATATATTGTTTGAGGATGTCAAGAAAAGCAATGAGATTGTCTTAGATTTCATTCTGGGGGGAAAAGTACATCCCTTAGAGCTGATTAAAAATAGCAGATGTAAAAAATAATTATGTTCCTTCCTTCTAGCATCAAGCTGAGTCCCGTTTACTTAATAAATCAGGTTCCAGCTCCATCATCACCTTACCTTTACAAGAAATTCATATGTTCTGATTAAGTTTTTAAAGGCCTCTATCAAAACATTTATTTTGGCATAAAGGAGGCATCTTCATAAGCCCTCCTTAACCCATTTTTAGTGATTATCCAGTTAACATTGGGTTAGTCACAGGTGGTTCAATAAAAGACATCCTTTTGAAGGAGATGTCAAGTCTCAGGAAGCCAGATTCACTGAACGCCTCAACAAAGAGTGGAATGGAAAGAATCAGGAGAGAAGAAAAACAAAAAAAACAATGATATTGTATTTTTCTAATTTCACTTACATACAGTAATTATCTTATACTTGAATTATCTTCTGTTTCTTTTTAGTGACCCATCTTCTTCCCTCAACTACTAAAACAATGCAGTTTAGGCTTCCACTGTGACTGACCCACAGTGGTGGAATCTCACTGGGCATGATTCACCCCCAGTATTCTCACACAGCTTTAGAAAACTTAAAATGAATTTCTCTTTGCTCTAAATTAACTTATAAAAATAATTATCTTTTGCTCCAGTGCCCTACATATATGATGCAGTATAGTAGGTCATATTCTAAGAAGACCCCAGGGACTCACATTCTTCTACAATCTCTTCCATCCTGAGTATGGGTGGACCCGTAAATATGTTGACATATCACTCTTGTGATAAGGTTTGTGAAGGGAGAGTATCCTCCTTGGCCCTGACCTAATCAGGTGAGCAGTTAAAGAAACAAATTGCAAGAGGAATTCCATGTGAGGGAGATTCTCTGTCTCTGGCTTTGAAGATTCAAATACTGAGGGTGGAGGGGGAAGCAGGTGGCAAGGAATGTGAGCACCATCTAAGATCTGAAAGCACCCCAGCCAACACCCATCAAGAAAACAGGACCTGGGCTTCCCTGGTGGCGCAGTGGTTGAGAGTCCGCCTGCCGATGCAGGGGAAACGGGTTCGTGCCCCGGTCTGGGAAGATCCCACATGCCGCGGAGCGGCTGGGCCCGTGAGCCATGGCCGCTGGGCCTGTGCGTCCGGAGCCTGTGCTCCGCAATGGGAGAGGCCACAACAGTGAGAGGCCCACATACCGCAAAAAAAAAAAAAAAAAAGAAAACAGGACCTAAGCCTATAACCATCAGAAGCTGGTTCTGCCAACAGCCTGAGCTTGGAAGCAGGTTCTCCCCCAAAGTCCTGCTGGCACCTGACTTCCACCTAAAACCCTGAGGCTCAGGCCAGCTACCTCAGGCCCAGACCTGCTATGTAAGTACTGTGAGCTGATAAGCAGGCATTATAATTAAACTGCTAATTTTGACATACCTTGTTCACAGCAATAGAAAAGTAATACAGGCAAACAGATCATAATTCTACTATAATGCAGTTCTAGAAACATATAATTGTGTCTCAACATTTTTAGCATTAGGAATCACTTTTGTATTAGGGTTAATGAGATGAAATAAAGGCCAAGTACACCTTGATAAACTATTTACCATGGATCTTTGGGAATTATTAGCATTGAATACATTTATCTATTTCTAACAACTTTTCTACCCCAAGAATATGCTTTATCTCACTGTCCTCTTTCATAAACCTTGGCATGTCAGCAAATAGACCACTTTGAAGAATTTTTTTTTCTTTTTTGGGTATAGTTGCTTGTAGTAGTCCCTTATGATCCTTTGTATTTTTGTGGTGTTTTTTGTAACTTCTCCTTTTTCATTTCTAACATTACTGATTGGAGCTCTCTCCCTTTTTTTCTTGATGAGTCTGCCCAAAGGTTTATCAATTTTGTTCATCTTTTCAAAGAACCAGCTTTTCGTTTTATTGATCTTTTCTATTGTTTTCTTCATCTGTATGGCATTTATTTCCTCTCTGATCTTTATGATTTCTTTCCTTCTATTAACTTTGGGTTTTGTTTGTTCTTTTTTCTTTAGTTGCTTTAGGTGTACAGTTAGGTTGTTTATTTGAGATTCTTCTAGGTAAGATTGTATTGCTATAAACTTCCCTCTTAGAACTGTTTTTGCTGCGTCCCATAGGTTTTGGATCATCATGTCCATTTTCATTTGTCTCTAGGTATTTTTTATTTCCTCTTTGATTTCTTCAGTGATCTATTTGTTGGTTAATAATACTGAATATATTGTTTAGCTTCCATGTATTTGTGTTTTTTACAGTCTTCTGTTGGTTTTTTTTTTTGTAGTTGATTTCTAATCTCACACTGTTTTGGTCATAAAAGACGCTTGATATGATTTCAGTTTTCTTAAATTTACTGAGGTTTGCTTTGGGGCCCAGCATGTGATCTATCCTAGAGAGTGTTCCATGTGCAAAGAATTTAAATAATAATGCTGGCCAAACTCACCAAAATACACTGGTTACTTCTTCTTTGGGCAGAACTTTTGTTTCAACTTATACTCCAATGGGACATGAGTCTCATCCTATTTCCTCTTTTGTAATATTTTTCTCCCTAAATGTTATTTGCTCTTTTGGAAAGGTGCATCATTCATATACGTATCTTTGTGTCTCCCTTTGGTTATATATGAACAGTCTGATACTATTGTCCACTTCGATGCTCACCAGTCTCTACACAGCCATTGGCTGAGTTTCCAGAGGGTATGGTCCAGGCCCCTCAACAGCCCCATTCAGTAAGTGACTAAATAAGGTTCCCAGGGAACTCCTTTACTCTTCATGAAAACACTTTCGTCCCCTCAGAGGCTTAATACCTTTGCTGTTGCCAAGTGTGACCACCCCTTGAGGTTAACCACTGAGGAGCAGAGAGCCTCTATGTGTCTATTGTTAACAACTCTATCATGTAGGGCTTCTCTACAGGTAATGGTGGCAATAAAAGTAGCATCCATCTGGCAAATGACCAAAAGAATGACACAAGCCATTTCTATAACTCTTCTGGCTAGGAAGTGAAAGGATAGACTGAGGCTTCAGGCAGAGGACTTAGGCATGACAGAGATGATCTGTGGTGTCACACAAACCAATTCTAGAACATCCCAGTGCTCATCACCTTACACATGAATATCTATAAAAGATCATCATTACCTATGCTTCACCTCATAGTTGACACAATGAAAACAAGAAACACAGCTCACCCTGTGGTCACTTACCAGAGGATTCTTCCTTAGCTGTATCTCTTATACCCTTTAATCCAAATCAAACCTCCATCCCTCCTCAATCTCTCAAATTTTTCCATAGTGACCTCTAGAACTCATGGTCTGATATTATCTAATCTTAATATTCTCAATCTCTTCTCTGAATGAACCCAATGCCTTCCAGTTTATGCAGAGATTAACTTGAAATTTATCACAGAGCTAAATGTAAAAGGTGCTACTATAAAATTTTTAGAAAAAATAGGAAAAAATATTGCTACATTTGGGTTAGACAAACAATTATTAGATACAAAAAAAATGAAAAATTGGATTTCATAAAATTGTAAGTTTTGCTCTTTGGAAGACACTGTTAAATGGAAGAAAACAAGCCAAACACTGGAAGAAAATACTTGCATGTTACATATGTGACCAAGGACTTGTATTCCTTGGTCACATATGTCACATATGTAACATAAGAGCATTAAGAGCATAAAGAGCTCTTAAAACTCAACAATAAGAAAACAATCCAATAAAAATGGTCAAAAGATTTTAACAGACACTTCACCAAAGTCATACAAATGGCAAATAAAATAAGCACATGAAAAATGCTCAGCATCAGCAATCATTTGGGAAATAAAATTCACATACACACAATAACCTGTATGCAAATATTTTTAACAGCTTTACTCAGAATAACTTGAAACAACTGAAAAGTCCTTCAGCTGGTGAATGGATAGACAAATTGGGTGGTATATCCATCCTATAGAGCAATGAAAAGAACAGACTCATTACATGCAATAACAGATATAAATCTCAAATACATTATGGTTAGTGACAGGAGCCAGACCCAAAAGATTACATATTCTGTGATTGAGTTTATACAACATTCAGGAAAAGGCAGTTTTTTTTCCATTCTTATTGAGAAATAATTGACATACATCACTGTATAAATTTAAAATGTACAGCATGATGATTTGATTTACATATATTGTGAAATAATTACCACAGTAGGTTTAGTTAATATCCATAATCTCATAGAGATACAATAGAAAGGGGAAAAAAATCTCCTCGTGATGAGAACTCTTAGGAGCTACTCTCTAAACAACTTTCCTATATATCACACAGTAGTGTTACTTATAGCCATCATGTTATACATTACAACCCTTGTACTTGTGTATCTTATAACTGGGAGTATATACCTTCTGACCACCTTCCTCCAATTCTCCCTCCCCCCACACAGCCTCTAGTAACCACAAGACTAATCTCTCTTTCTATGAGTTTGTGTGTTTTTTCTTAAAACAAAAATTTAGATTCTACATATAAGTGAGATCGTACGGTATATGTCTTTCTCTGTCTGACTTACTTCACTTAGCATAAGTAGAAAAGGCAAAATTTTAAGAGAAAAAAATGATAGATCATGTTTTCTAGACATTAAGGGTGGGAAAGTAGGTGACTAAAGATGGACAGGGTAAGTGAATAATTTGGGTGTGTGGGAAGAGCTCTGTGTATTGAATGTGGTGTTGGTTTACACAACTGTGCATTTATCACCATTCATACAACTGCTCTCCTATATTAATACTATGTATTTGTGTCATCTTTTTTTTTTTAAGGTTAGACCATAAATGTCCTGCATAGGTCTTTCATTTACCTAGAGTTTCTACTTATTTGTTATGTTTTCTTACTGATTAAAGAAACTTGTGCTTCTGTATAATGTAATCTACTTTATGAACATGAACTTATTTTCTGGAACTTATGCATGGAAATAATCTTGGAATTTATTTTAATTCCTGATCTAGTTTAATTATTGTTTCTTGTTGCCCAAGTCTCTTGAAACACTCTTACTTAAATCTCTTTATCAGTTTTACTGAAGTTGAGATTTCAAAATTCATTCAAAGGAAGTAAGTTGTTAAAAAATACAACTATTGTCTCATGCTCTTGTTTAATGATTTAAGGGTGAATAATACAAGTTAATTTCTCCTGAAATATTGAAGGCACTGCTATTCTGGTATCTTCTGGTATTCTGGTATCTTTTGCTAATTTAATATCTTATGAAAGATTTTCTGCCCTTTATATGAAATCTGTACATTCTTTGTTCTATATCTCTTTCAGAAGTTTTTATTATCTTCTTTACTCCTTGTGTTCTACAGTTTCACTCTGATATGTCTAGATGTGGATTTTTGTCACTCATTGTACTAGCCATTCGGTAGATGTCTTGAAGGTTATGAAACTTTTTTCAGATATGGGAAATTTTTTTGTTATTTCTTTGACTTCTTCTCCCAGTCTCACAATACATCTTAATTTTCTTTGTTCTCTCTTTTTGGGAAAGCTATTAGAAGAAGGTTAAATTTCATGTATTTTTTTTTGTGTTTCTCGTATTGCTTCATATGTCCTAACTTTTCTCTCTCTGAAATTTTGTTCTTTGAAATAAAAGATTTGCTTGAGTCTCTTTTCTAGGTCTCCTATTAAACTGTTTCATTTTGGCAAACACATGTTGGATTTACAGGAATTATATTCTTATCCTCTGATTATTCTATTTATATAATAGCTGCTAAAAACTTTAATACCTTTTCAAAAATTTCTATCACAGTATTAATCAGAATTTCCCTGAATTATTCTTCTCCATTAGCTTAAATATATAGCTTTCTTCAAGCATCATTTTTCAATTTGTTTATTTTACTTCTTATCTTTGGGCAGATTGGTTTGTCTCTAATCTCAGGCCATTCTGGTTTTCTTCTCATGTCTAGAAAGAGAAATTTGATCAGTCAAGAAAAATCCTCTATTATTGCTCAGCTTTTTGTCTGTGAACAGGAAGTACTGACTACCAGACTATACTTTTTCACTAACTTCTGATTTGGAAATTATGTCAAGGTAATAAAACTTTGTAAAAATAAAAATGGTACGCAGAACACCCTTATATTCTTCACCCAGTGCGCCTGTCATTAGCATTTTACCTTATTGTATTTGCTCTATCTGTAGACGTATTTTGAAGAATATAGCCTCTCCCTTTGAAAAAAAAGCTTCTCATTGTGTGTTTGGCTAATACTTCATCATGATTAAATTAAGAATATGCATTCTCTGCTGGGATATTGAATAGGGAAGTTGTGTCCTTCTCAGGGTGTCACATCTGGAGCCACATATGACCACCTGTCTCTTGTTAGTTATGTTAATTGTGATCCACCTGCTCCAAGTGTTATTTGATTTCTTCACTGTATAATTATTGTTTTTTCCTCTTGCAGCTAATAAGTAGTCCATGGGGAGATACCATAAGACCATGTACATATCTTGATCCTCATCAAAATTTTCCCTTGATTTAGCATTCATTGATGAATCTTGTTTGATCTAATTTAGCCTGATGGTTACAAAATAATGATTTTATTCTGCATTTGTCAGCAAACCATTACATTCTGTTGTAAGCAAGAACCCTCCATTCTACTCTGTTTATTTATGTGCTTATTCATCTTGTTCATATTTGGTATGGATATGAATTCCTATTTTTCCATGATTTATTTTTTTACTCTATTTAATTATTTTGATGTTCAAACTGTCTTAAATTGGCTAGTTGGAACCCCTTTAAGCTGGTTTCTATGTCCTTGTGACATTCTCTGATCATTTTTGTGGCACTTCCTTTACTCTATTATAGCAAAATGAGCCTTATCATCTTGTACCCTCTCTGTCCCAACCCTGAAATAAGCCTTTTCTCTGAAGTCTTCGTTCCTTTTAGTGAGAAATAGTATTAGAGACTAAAACCTCAGCACCAGGTATGCTCACTGCTCTTGGGTGTCTTTACTTCTTGGCCATCTCAGTGAACTTATCTAAGAAATACCCGAATACATATATACATAATACAAATACAGTAACATGTATATATTTACATGTGCATATAAATATACACATGTACATACAAATATAAAATTCATGCAAATCCTTCAATTCCAATCCACAGGAATACCATCCCCCATTCTATATTTGAATATCTCTGTCTTCACAGTGAGAACCCTGGTTCCCTGCAAAATCAATACAGTGACATTTGTTCAATCCAATATTAGATGCAAAATAGTTCAGAATTGCTCCACCTGTACCACTGCAATAAACAAGCATGCTACAATGAATTCAGGATTCCTTACCAACTCTTCCCTTTGCTACATCCAACCCTGCCCCAAACTGATATTATATAGTCAAATACTGTGTTCACAAATTACTTGGATTAATTATTTTCTCCATTTTTCTGCCTTCCTTCTCCCCTCCCTCTGTCCTTCCCTTTCTTCCTCTCTCCCCTCCTTGCCTCCCTTTCTCCTTCCTTCCTTCCTCTCTCCTTCCTTTGATGAATTCTTTATCCCTTCAGCTTGGGTATAGTCTTCACTTGCAATACAAACAGGATTAACATTTGTTTCAGTTTGTTTTCATTTTTTGTTCCACTCCTTCCTATTTTTATTGATTTAATTTCATTTTTTTATTTTAAAGGGCATTAACATATTTTCAAATTCAAAAATGTAATAAAAGATGCCTCAGAGGTGTCATTCCCTCCCTTCAATACTATTACTCCCACCACCTAACCTCAATCTTTATTTTCTTTCCTGAGTGTCTCTTTGAAATGAAAAACAGATACACGTTCTTCTGATATTTCCTTTTCTTACATGAAGACTAGCACACTATATAAGCACTTTTAAAGTTTATGTTTTAATTTAACAATTTTTCCCAGAACTCACACTCTCTCCATTCATAGAGACCTTCCTCATTCTGTTGCATGCCTGTGTAGTGCTCCATTATGTGCATATTTTGTTTCAGGTGTGCAGCAAAGTGATTCAGTTATACATACATATGTATCTATTTTTTTCCAGATTCTTTTCCCTTATAGGTTATTACAAAATATTGAGTATAATTCACCGTGCTATACAGTAGGTCCTTATTGGTGATCTATATAGTAGGGTGTATGTGTTAATCCCAAACTCCTAATTTATTCCTCCCTCCCTACTCTTTGGTAACCATAAGTTTGTTTTCTATGTCTGTGGGATTATATATGTGTGCACACATATTTTTGCATTGTTGGTGTGGTATATCTTCAAGATCAGTTTCTAAAAGCAGGGTTACTGTATCAAAAGACAAATGTGGTTTTGTTAGGTATTACCAACTTTCCTGCAATAGGTATAGAATCATTTGCATCCCCACTAGCAATATAGAAGAGCACCTATTTCCTCAGAGCAACAAGTTATATTTTGGTGAGCCTGGACAGTGTGCAGGCAGTGAAGCTGAGCACCATCGTTCTCTCTATCAAGAGAAATATATGGTACACTTTGGGCTCTCACATTTTTAAATTAAAGAGTAGTAGGTTTTTTTGTTTTGATTTTTAGTCTGTGGGAAATTTTCACCTATAACAGTTGTTCTATGTTTGGGGAGGTCAGAGTAGAGGTAGATGTTTCTTTTGCTGTCTTCAAATTATTCCTTCATAACCCAGTCTCAGTTTTTATAACCGTGTATTTAATGAATGACAATACTGGGAAATGTTGGCTTTGTGGATTGACATTATTTCATGAGTCAAAAGACTTCTGCTCATTGAAGCCTAAAGAATCTTTAAATTGGCTTCTATATGAAAATAAGGCAAAACAATAGACATATATTTAGAAGGCAAAAAAGCATCTCAGGAATTTTCCTCTGATGAATAAGGTGATATTAGCTGATATTCATGCTAATAGCAGATTATGATAGGTATAATTTTCTTTCGCTTCCTTTGTTATTTTAGGATTTATTGATAAGTTCACTCAGCTCATTTTATTCTCAAGGGAGGAAGACAACCATTTATTAATGTAGGTGGTTCTCACCATCACCAGTTTGTTTGTATTGGTATATTTTCTAGGGAGGACAAACAACTATCAGGTATTCACAAATATCTGTTGAATGGATAAATAATTAAAGACATCTTTTGACATGGGAGAAAACAATTTTAAATCAAAGTCAAGATACGTAAAGAAATTGGAGAAATTCTAGTTTTATCTTTTCAGCTAATTAAATTAGGAAAACGTAAAATCTTGCCCTAATAACATATGTAAACTATTACATTGCCACACAGTGCATTTAATTTCATTTTTAAAGTAAAGCACAACAGTGATAATTTGTTCTTCCTTTGAGTTTAGCCCAAAATGCAATTTTTAAATCGTAACTTATTTAACAAGGCTAGCCCCTGTCTATAATCTTCAAAGTATATTGGATGATGAACATTTTCAAATAATTACATGGTCTACAATTCTTGGTTCCCCTACATTTACACGTGCTTTCAAACTCACTGAACTGCATTTGATGAGGCTGCATTTGGTCCAAAATCTTTCTTTGGGTACATAATTGAAACTGTTCTACCAAATCTGTTTCACTTAGGCAATCTATAGTCACAGCCACTGAGAAATACCTATGCTGCCACAGACACTTAACTCTTGTTTTGAAATGCCATTTAATCCCTCTTCTAGGGTGTGGGCAACATCCAACCCAACTGTTCAGTGACAGTTCAGGACGTCAGGTTCCATGATGAAAAACTGAATATTCCAATGGGAGCAATCTCTGGGCATTACGAGTAAGAATACAGACATGAGGATATTGCATGAACAGGAATATAAAATACTGGTCTCCAATTTCAAAAACAGGTGTTTATAAAGCTTAAAGTGAAGACTTCCATCTGCCCAGTCAGTTACAGCTCTCAACTGTTTGGCTCTCTCTTCTTCCAACAGGGACATAACGAAACATCAGAGGGATTAGAGACTTGCATAAACAGATACTAAGTATAGTCCTTTCAACTAAATTTTTATATATTTTTACTCACTTACTTAGAAAATGATTGATGCATTTCTCTAGGCAGGCACAGAGCTATAATGGCCAGCTTGTCTGTCTTTATTCTGGACAGAAGCAAATCTCCCTCTAGGCTTTCTTTATAAGTACACATTTACCCAAAATGGAAAAATGAAAAAAAAAAAAAAAGGTACCAGTTCACTAGAGGAATTAATAACAGAAAGGACAGAATGTTTTGTTAAGGTGGATGTCAGGGTGCATATAAAGAAAAGTAGATGATGTTCTTAGAGTAAGTCCAAAGTAAATGAAAGAAAAATGGATGGAAATTGCACAATTTTTCTTTAGAATGTACCTACTAGTAATGCTAAAGAACTTCTCAGCAGCCCCTCTGGTGAAAATGTGAGCTACAGATGGAAACTATTTTCTTCAGTTTTCATTTAGATGAAGGCCTCTGAGAAGCAGTATTATCTTTTGCCATGATAAAAGCATGGACTCTAAAAATGCCAAGAGAGAATGGCTTCTAGACATGGCAAAATAGAAGAATTTTGTACTCCTAGACAGAAAATACAGGCCTAAGTCTCATTGCCTTATCCTTTTTGTGACCTTAAACTAGTCTCATAAACTGTGTCATACATCTGCTTTCTCAAGGGCAAAACATAGCAATGAATAATCTCTATGCCACAAACATTTTCAAAATGACCAAATGAGAATACATTTTGTCAGCCAGAAAGTGTTAGATAAATGAAAGCTGTTACAGAAACAGTGTACTCTACACAAGGAAGGCTTCTCTGTTACCTGGGTCGGGTTAGTTGCTCTATCCTGTATCTTCTCATGACATACAATGCTTCTGTCTAGCTCAGACACATAGTGGTAACATGATGTGATAAGTGCTCTTGAAACTTGAAGACAGTGAGCTAATATGGAGAAGCTAATGCACCTGACTTACTTCTGTATCTCCAGTGTGTGAAATAGTGCATGTCACTTAATAGGCACTCCATAAGTTCATGATCCTATTATTGTATGGCCAAGTACAATCAATTTGGAATAAAATGTGAATACAGCATACACAACATCAAAATTGTTGGACAAAAAGTTAAACACAGAAACTGTAAGGTTATTCCATCATTCCCCCATTCTAATCAAAATTAGTTCCCTAGGCACATAGCTATAAAAAATACATAATCCATGAAGACCACAAGACAACACAGAGGATTACATTACCAGCTAATGTAATCTGAAACAAGGGTTGGCTGAGTATTTGGAAATAATAGGTTCAGAAAAATTCAAATGTCACTCTCTGGCAAGCAGAAGAAAAGTCAGAGAAAAGGAGAAAGTAAAAGCATATAGAAGAAAAATACAAAAATGTGCACTTGATTCAAGAACAGGAAAACTGTCTCATTCTATTCCTTTATTTTTTATAATTAATTTTTATTTTATATTAGAATACAGTTGATTTACAATGTTGTCTTAGTTTCGGGTATACAGAAAAGTGATTCAGTTATACATATACATATAGCAATTCTTTTACAGATTCTTTCCCATTAGGTTATTACAGATTATTGGTAGAGTTCCCTGTGCTATACAGGTCTTTGTTGATTATCTACTTTATATATTGTAGTGTGTATATGTTAACCCCAAACTCCTAATTTATCCCTCCCCCCAACTTTTCCCCTTTGGTAACCATAATTTTGTTTTCTGTGAGTCTGTTTCTGTTTTGTAGATAAGTTCATTTGTATAATTTTTTTAGATTAACATATACGTGATATCATATGATACTTGTCCTTCTCTGTCTGACTTACTTGACTTAGTATGATAATCTCTAGGTCCGTCCATGTTGCTGCATACGGCATTATTTCATTCTTTTTTATGGCTGAGTAATATTCCATTGTATATATGTACCACATCTTATCCATTCCTCTGTTGATGGACATTTAGAGTGCTTACATGTTTTGGCTATTAGAAATAGTACTGCAATGAACAGTGGGGTGCATGTATCTTTTCGAATTATAGTTTTCTCCAGGAGTGGGATTGCTGGATCATATGGTAGTTCTATTTTTAGTTTTTTAAGGAACCTCCATACTGTTCTCCATACTGGTTGTACCAATTTACATTCCCACCAACAGTGTACAAGGGTTCCCTTTTCTCCATACCCTTTCCAGCATTTACTGTTTGTAGAATTTTTGATGATGGCCATTCTGACCAGTGTGAGGTGATACCTCATTGTAGTTTTGATTTGCATTTCTCTAATAATTAGTGATATTGAGCATCTTTTCATGTGCCTCTTGCCATCTGTATGTCTTCTTTAGAGAAATATCTATTCAGGTGTTCTTCCCACTTTTTGACTGGGTTTGTTTTTTTGATGTTGAGTTACATGAGCTGTTTGTATATTTTGGAGATTATATTATTCTATTCTTTTTGATGTGATGGTGAATGGGATTGTTTCTTTAATTTCTCTTTCTGATCTTTCATTGTTAGTGTATAAGAATGCAAGAGATTTCTGTGTATTAATTTTGCATCCTGCAACCGTATCAAATTCACTGATGAGCTCTAGTAGTTTTCTGGTAGCATCTTTAGGATTTTCTATGTATAGTATCATGTCATCTGCAAGCCTATGTTTTGGGGTTTTTGTAAACATCTTTATTGGAGTATAATTGCTTTACAATGGTGTGTTAGTTTCTGCTTTATAACAAAGTGAGTTAGCTATACATATACATATATCCCCATATCCCCTCCCTCTTGCGTCTCCCTCCCACCCTCCCTATCCCACCCCTCTAGGTGTTCACAAAGCACCAAGCTAGTCTCCCTGTGCTATGCGGCTGCTTCCCACTAGCTATCTGTTTTACATTTGGTCGTGTATAGATGTCCGTGCCATGCTCTCACTTCGTCCCAGCTTACCCTTCCCCCTCCCTGTGTCCTCAAGTCCATTCTCTACATCTGCATCTTTATTCCTGTCCTGCCCCTAGGTTCTTCAGAACCATTTTTTTTAGATTTCATATATATGTGTTAGCATACGGTATTTGTTTTTCTTTCTGACTTACTTCACTCTGTACGACAGACTCTAAATCCATCCACCTCACTACAAATAACTCAGTTTCGTTTCTTTTTATGGCTGAGTAATATTCCATTGTATATATGTGCCACATCTTCTTTATTCATTCATCTGTCGATGGACACTTAGGTTGCTTCCATGTCCTGGCTATTGTAAATAGAGCTGCAATGGCCATCATCAAAGATCATATGTTTTTTTAGTCTTCAATTTATTGATGTTGTGTATCACACTGATTAATTTGCGTATATTGAAAAATCCTTGTATCCCTGGGATAAATACCACTTGATCATGTTGTATGATCCTTTTAATGTATTGTTGGATTTGGTTTGCTAGTACTATGTTGAGGAGTTTTGCATGTATGTTCATCAGTGGTATTGCCCTGTAATTTTCTTTTTTTGTGGTATCTTTGTCTGGTTTTGGTATCAGGGTGATGGTGGCCACATAGAATGAGTTTGGGAGTATTCTATCCTCTGCAATTTTTTGGAAGAGTTTGAGAAGGATAGGTGTTAGTGCTTCTCTAAATGTTTTCTAGAATTTGCCTGTGAAGCCAGTTGGTCCTGGACTTTTGTTTGTTGGAAGTCTTTTAATCACAGTTTCAATTTCAGTACTTGTAATTGGTCTGTTCATATTTTCTATTTCTTCCCAGTTCAGGCTTGGAAGATTGTACCTTCGTAAGAATTTGTCATTTCTTCTAGGTTGTCCATTTTATTGGCATAAATTGCTTGTGGTGGTCTCTTATGGTGCTTTGTATGTCTATGGTGTCTGTGGTAACTTCTCCTTTTTCATTTCTAATTTTATTGATTTGAGCCCTCTCCCTTTTTCTCTTCATGAGTCTGGCTAAAGGTTTATCAATTTTGTTTATCTTTTCACAGAACCAGGTTTTAATTTCATTGATCTTTTCTATTGTTTTCTTCATCTCTATTTCATTTATTTCTACTCTGATCATTATGATTCCTTTCCATCTACTAACTTTGGGGTTTGTTCTTCTTTCTCTAGTTGCTTTAGGTGTACAGTTAGGTTGTTTATTTGAGATTTTTCTTGTTTCCTGAAGTAAGACTGTATTGCTGTAAACTTCCCTCTTAGAACTGATTTTGCTGTATCCCATTGGTTTTGGGTCATCATGTTTTTATTGTCATTTGTCTCTAGGTATGTCTCATTTCCTCTTTGATTTCTTCAGTGATCCATTGATTATTTAGTAACATTCTGTTTAGCTTCAACGTCCTTGTGTTTTTTACAGTTTTTTTTCTTGTACTTGATTTCTAATCTCATAGCATTGTGGTTGGAAAAGATGCTTGATACGATTTCAATTTTCTTAAATTTACCAAGGCTCACTTTGTGGCCCAGCATGTGATCTATCCTGGAGAGTGTTCCATGAATACTTGAGAAGAATATGTATTCTGCTGCTTTTAGATGGA
The DNA here is from genome assembly GCF_964165515.1 of Mesoplodon bidens. Lineage (NCBI taxonomy): Eukaryota > Metazoa > Chordata > Mammalia > Artiodactyla > Ziphiidae > Mesoplodon > Mesoplodon bidens. Next base: position 98,221,393 of record NC_138160.1, read on the forward strand.
ATGTTCTACAAATATCAATTAAGTCAATCTGGTCTAATGCATCCTTTAAGGCCTGTGTTTCCTTATTGATTTTCTGTCTGGATGATCTGTCCATTGATGTAAGTGGGGTGTTAAAGTCCTGCACTATTATTGTGTTACTGTTGATTTCTCTTTTTATGGCTGTTAGCATTTTCCTCATGTATTGAGTTGCTCCTATGTTGGGTGTATATATATTTACAATTGTTATATCTTCTTCTTGGATTGATCCCTTGATCAGTATGTAGGGTCCTTCCTTGTGTCTTGTAACAGTCTTGATTTTAAAGTCTATTTTGTCTGATACGAGTATTGCTACTCCAGCTTTCTTTTGATTTCCATTTGCGTGGACTATCTTTTCCCATCCCCTCTTTCAGTCTGTATGTGTCCCTAGGTCTGAAGTGGGTCTCTGGTAGACAGCATATGTATGGGTCTTGCTTTGTATCCATTCAGCCAGTCTGTTGGTTGGAGCATTTAATCCATTTACATTTAAGGTAATTATTGACATGTGTATACTTATTGGCATTTTGTTAATTGTTTTAGGTTTGTTTTTGTAGGTGTTTTTTCCTCCTTTCCTCTTTTGCTCTCTTCTTTTGCAATTTGATGGCTATTTTTAGTGTTGTGTTTGGATTGCTTTTTCTTTTTTGTGTGTGTATCTATTGTAGAGTTTTGGTTTGTGGTTACCATGATGTTTTGAAAGAGCAATCTATATATTTACAAGATCATTTAAAGTTGCTGTGAATATTGTGCATTTGTACTCTCCTCTTCTCATGATTGCTAATTTTGATATCATATTTGTGTGTGGAAGATTTCCTTCCTTTACTGTATGTTTGCCTTTAACAGTGAGCTTTCCCATTCGTGATTTTTTTTGTTTCTAGTTGTGTCCCTTACTTTTCTGCCTAAAGAAGTTTCTCTGGCATTTGTTGTAAAGCTGGTTTGGTGTTGCTGAATTCTCTTAGCTTTTGCTTGTCTGTAAAACTTTTGATTTCTCTGTCAAATCTGAACAACAGCCTTGCTGCGTTGAGTATTCTTAGTTGTAGGTTTTTCCCTTTCATCACCTTAAATATATCATGCCACTCCCTTCTGGCCTGCAGAGTTCCTTCTGAAAAAATCAGCTGATAACCGTTTGGGGGATTCCCTCCAATATTATTTGTTGTTTTTCCTTAGTTGCTTTTAATATTTTCTCTGTCTTTAATTTTTGCCAATTTGATTAATAACTGTCTTGGGGTATTCCACCTCGGGTTTACCTTGTATGGGATTATCTGTGATTCCTGGACTGTTTCCTTTCCCATATTAGGGAAGTTTTCAGCTATTATTTCCTCAAATATTTTCTCATGCCGTTTCTCTCTCTCTTCTCCTTCTGGGACACCTATAATGCAAATGTTGGTGCATCTCATGTTGTCCCAGAGGTCTCTTAGACTGTCCTCATCTATTTTCATTCTTCTTTTTTTATTGTGCTCCACAGAAGTGATTTCCACCATTCTGTATTCCAGCTCACTTATTCTTTCTTCTGCCTCATTTATACTGGTATGGATTCCTTCCAGTGTATTTTTCATTTCAGTTATTGTATTGTTCATCTCTGTTTGTTTGTTCTTTAAAGCTTCTAGCTCTTTATTAAACATTTCTTGTATCCTCTCTGTCTGTGCCTCCGTTCTTTTTCTGAGATCTTGGATCATCTTTACTATCATTACTCTGAATTCTTTTTCTGGTAGATTGCCTACCTCTACTTCACTTAGTTCTTCTTCTGGGGTTTTTACCTTGTTCCTTCTTTCTGGAACATATTTCTCTGATGTCTCATTTTCTCTAACTTTCTGTGTTTGTGGTCTCCGTTCTCAGGATACAGGATTGGTTCTGGTGTTGTGTCTGCCCCTGGTGGGTGAGGTGGGTCCAGGGGCTTGTGCAGGCTTTCTGGTGGGAGGGGCTGGTCCTGACCCCTGGTGAATAGAGCTGGATCTTGTCCTTCCGGTGGGCAGGGCCATGTCAAGGGCTTTGTTTATAGGCTGCTATTGTCTCAGGACGACTTTAGGTAGTCTGTCTGATGATGGGTGGGGCTGTGTTCCCACCATGTTGGTTGTTTGTCCCGAGGTGTCCCAACATTGGAGTGTACAGGCTGTTGGGTAAGGCCAGGTCTTGGTGCCAAAATGGTGACCTCTAGGAGAGCTCACTGTGCTGAGTATTCCCTGGGGCCTCTGCCACCAGTGTCCTTGCCCCCACAGTGAGCCACAGCCGACCACTGCCTCACAAAGAGACCCTCCAAGACCCCCCCAGGTAGGTGTGGCCCAGGCTCTTATGGAGTCATTGCTTTGCCCTGGGTCCCAGTGCACATGAAAGCTTGTGTACGCCCTCCAAGAGTGGAATCTCTGCTTATTTGTTTTCCCCAGTCCTGTGGAGCTCCAACTCAAGCCCCACTCACCTTCAAAGCTAAATGCTCTGGGTGCTCCTTCTCCTAATGCCAGACGCCACCCCAGGCTGGGGGGCCTGGCATGGGTTTCAGACCTCTCACTCCTGTGGGAGAACCTCTGCAATATAATTATTTTCCAGTTTGTGGGTTGCCCACCTGGAGGATATGGGATTTGATTATATCACAGAAGTGCCCCTCCTACTGTCTCATGACTGCTTCTCTGTCTTTGGATGTAGAATACCTTTTTTGGTAGGTGCAAGTCTATTTTGTTGGTGGTTGTTCAGCAGTTAGTTGTGAGTTTGGTGTTTTCCTGAGAGGAAGTGAGCTCAAGTCCTTCTACTCCTCCATCTTGTCTCTCCTCCCTAATTTTTAACTTTAGGAATATGTTTTTCTTTTCTCTTTTCCTTTGTGCTTCATCTAGTTTCATTTGCTTATAGGGTGCAGTGTAGAGGCCTTGTACCTGGTGCTTCAGACCAGAGTCTGTTGTACAAAATGGCTGCACCTGGCAGCTGAGCTCAGCAAGCCATGTGAGGAAGTGTTGCACATGACATTCTCATTCCATTCCTTTAAGTGTTCAATGAGTGAGCACATATTTTCCGAATATCCCAATGATTCCATAGGTGATGTTTTATTCTAGGAAGTGAGACATGGTTCCCAATATGGTGGCCCAAGAATACATGGATAAGGGAGAGAGCCCCTTAGATTGGTACCTTGGTAACATTTAGTGACTTATAGTTCATGCTGTGTCCCACTAGCTACACTTGAATTTGTGAAACTCTGTGTGTTTGTTAGCAAGTGAGAGCACTGTCAGAGCAGTTTTCCAGGGTTTCCTGTGGTCTCAGGAGTCCACAAGAGAAAGATGTCATCAAGGTAAATTTACTGGCCAGAAAACTGACAGAAGGATGTACAGATGTGGGTATCGTATATGAGTCAAACCCAAGTCTTTGATAGCTTATTTTAAATAATGATATCCTAGGGGAAATAGTAAACATTATCATGCATTATTTGATGATTTCATTGTTCTCTCCCAACTAAGATAGACTTATTTGATGGTTCTTTATTTTTTCTACCAACTTTGAGTTTTCACCATTCAAAGATTCATAACACACATTCCTCTTTTGCTCCTTATTATTTCTTACTTAGCCAATTAAATACACATGCTCCTTTAATCTTATATATATAAATTTCTCCAATCTATGTGTCATTATGTTTCTTTGAACCATTTCCATACATTTAGCATTTCTTCTCTTAATATCTGACTCACCTTTGGGAATGTTAGGTGCTGAGAAACTGCTAGAAGACCACCAGTTAGGGCTGATGACCTAACCAGAGTGATGAAAATAAGAGATTTAAATGACTGAGTTTTTGTTTGTTTAAATAATACATTTTATAGGTGGTAAAGAAAACTGCCCTGTACCTTACTGAATGGTTGACTTTTTTCATTTTAAACAATTTCTAAGTTTCTTGGGAATGTCATGAACTAGGGAAAAGAACACTAAAGTGGGACTCTGAGTCTTAGGGACTCTGCAAAATATGATCTTAGTCATCAAGAAATTTTTCACTACTTACTTTTATAAATAAGGAAATAGTATTAACATTGTAATACTTGCCTTGCCTTCTGTGTAGAGCTGTTGTGAGTTCCAAAAAGATACTAGTGATAAACATGCCTTGTAAACTATATACTACATTAAAATTATAAAGTAGGATTAGTATCCAAAGTATCCATGCTTTGCACATTGGCTTAAACAACGGGTAACATTACTACTATTTCATGCCATCATTTATATTGAGTTTAACTCAGTGACCATGAATTCACATAAAACCATAAGAATCTGATGAGAAAGTATTTCATAGGTGACATCTCAAGCTATTACTAGGAAGAGGTTTGAGAAGGTTACAAATAGCCACATTAAAGTCAGGGAATGACTAAGCATTTGAAAAGAGAAGAAAGAATGTGATTATTTTATTAGAAGGAAGATGAGAGGTCATAGATTAAAAAGAAACAGGAAGCTCAGAAATGGGAAAAGAAGAGTCATGGAGTCAATTAGGTGCAGAAAGGCTGTTCCAGATGGCCAGAGGAAGCGTGGGAGAGCAGTCTTCTGGGACCGGAGCTCAGACAGTTGCAACAGACTGTGACTGAGGCTGAAGACTGTAAATCAAAGGCACTGAGGGGGAAAAATAACACCCATAGAAACATTACTCTTTACCTCATGTCCCAGCCCCATTTTAACTTTTCCTTTTAGAATATGCTTACAAACATTGCCCTAAATTTAAAAAAATCTTATAGTTAAGTTTTAAACTCTTTCTACATATTTACTACATACCCAGAATTTCCCAATAAAATAGGGGAAAAATAGAAATTGTTTGAATTAATACCAGCTTAAAATTCTTGCTCACACACAGCAAGAGAGTCTACCAAATGAGTTGGTGTTGTCATATTCCTTCAAGAGAAGCCTCTGCAAGTTCAGTAGCTGGATCAAAATAAAATCCTGTCAGGCTTAATATGTTAAAAATCTTGTGAGAAGAAAGTTTAAGAAAACCCCCAAAAACAAAGGTTCTCTGAGTTCATAGCATTCTCATCATTCACCTAATAACCCAGCTTTAAAAATTCAGACATTCACAATATATTTCTACCAAATCAGCAACCTCAAATCTTGTCTTTCCTCTTTATCCCTAAAGCAACAGTGGAATTAATGAGCTTGTTCTCTTTCTGTGGGGAGGGGTAGCTACCCCATCAGCCTTCTCTCTACTTTCTTCAAAAACAGGCTATGCTTATCCAATTGTTCTCCTGAATATCTTTCTGTAAATGGCAGTTTTCAAATGTTGGTAACAGGACTACTTTATACACTTAAAAAAATTACTGAGGACCCCAAGGAATTTGTGTTTGTGTGGGTTATCAATATTTACTCTACAGATGGTCCTTACTTCATATGTTACCACATTAACTCAAACTCAAGTATATGAGAGATTTTACCTGAGTTATCACAAGGTTGTGCAAAAAGCAAAGACAGAGTTCCAGGGTGCCTAGGTTTTGTTTAGCATAGTACAGTGTAAATGGAAGATGGAAGATTGCTTGTACTAGAAATTACAGTTGAAACGTTTATAAAATATTTAGTCACCAATTTATTTAAAAATAACAATAACTCATTAATCCCATGTTAACATAACTAAAAACTATGTTTTCCAAAAGAAAAAAATTAGCAAAAAGCACATCTACCTTTTTGCAAATTTCTTTAATATATGGCTTAACAGAAGACAACTGGAATTCTCAAATCTAGATCTGCATTCAGCCTGTTGAGTTCCATTTAGTTAAAATGTATGAAGAGAATATGGACTAATCAGCTGTGTAGTTGGAAAAAGGAATATTTTTTAGTTTTTTCAGATAATTATTTGATATTACATCAAAACTCAACAAGAGGTAGAGTCTTAAAGGTCAGATGTCACTAAAGAATGTGAAAATATATCAAGTAACTTTTTATAATCTTTTCCATTAAAATCCATTGATTTATCTTGCATTTTAAAGTATTTTTAAAGGATTTTACCCATGCAACATTTTTTTTAGCAAAATGAAATAGTCATTTGGAAAACATTAATTCATTGAATTATGCCAATCTTTGAAATGTTGACCCTTTTCATTATAAAATATCAATAAAACAACATTCATCAATCCCACTGATCTCATCAGAAATGACTTGAAGGATTAGGAAGCGATTAGGCTATCAGAGGCAAATACAAATGTTCCAAAATTCCAATTTTTCTTTGAAAAAACACAAATGTTATTATTTGCAACAAATACTCTTAGTTGTTTTCCTTGAAGTGACAGCCTCACTTCACTCATTTTTGCAACATATATGTGTCAATACCCACGTATGAGTAACAATATTTATTATCTGTCATTCTCTCAAGTAAAAATTATTTTCCATGAACCTATTCAGCTAGACACTCCAACAAAAAAGTTCTTTCTTGAGACAGTCAGTTATGGTTTGCATAAAAACTGCTTTATATATACTTCCCATTTTACCACACAGAATATGAAAAAAACATTTACTCAAGGGTCATGATTTAATAAAATCAATAATTTGTATTATTTCACCAAGGACTTTCTTAAGTGACACTGGATCTTTGTTTTTAACTGCAAGAATATAAAGACTACTAGTACTATTTGGTACTCCTAACTTCATGTGGGCTAAGACACCAGGAGTTTTACCCTTCACTGCTTTTCAAACATCAGTGCAAATAGCAAGCCAGTGAAAAAAAAGCAAATAATGTCAGTATTACGGAAAAAAAAAAAAAGTTTTAACTTTGCAGACCCCCTGAATGTGTCTTAGGAACTCCCATGGAGCCACAGACCACACTTTGAGAATCACTGCCTTTAAACAAATCTGACCATATCAGACCCCTGCTTTAAAGACTTTCATCTTTTGTCCTAATGTCAAACAAATACACTTTAAACCTGATGTACAGAACTTTGACAATCTGGACGCCAGCTGCCTTTAGACTCTTGGCTGCCATTCCTATTTCACATGCACTCTTTGCTCCCAGCACCCTGAGCTACTCACTAAGCATCTCACTCTGTGCCTTTCATCACTCTGGGCTTATGTGCAAGTGTTACTTTCTCCCTGATACCTTTCTATCTCTGTCTGAAAAAAACTGATTCTTTAAAATCTAATTCAAATGTTAGCACCCATGCGAAGTCTTTCTCTCACTCCTAGGCAGCTGACCGGAGTTGGATACTGCTTCCCCTGGACCTTTAGAGTACTTCATTTATTCATTCAACAAAATATTGGGAGCATCCATTCATCTTAGGCACTATTCTCAGAGCTGGGAGAACAAAGCCGAACAAGACAGAACAGAATTGTAATCTAACCTATTAGAACTGATCTAATAGAACTTAAATATTAAGGCAGTGATAGGCAAAATAATAATAAAACAAAAAATAAAGTCATATGGTTTCAGATGGTGATAATTGCTATGAAAAAATAGGATAAAGGGATGGAGAATCACCGGGTAAGTCACAGATATTAGTTAAAATGTTCAGAGAAGAATTCTCTGTGGCAGTAATATTTGATCTAAGACCTGGGAGATTTAAAGGAGTGAGTCAGGTCAAGAAAAGGGGAACGACTTTCTGGAAATGAACTTAGGGTGCTGTAAGAATAGCGAGAACCCTAAACCACAGAACTGATCATGACAAAGAGGCAGATGCTGAGGGGCTCCATCCAAGTGAGGGAAGTGTAGGAGACAGAGGAAGCCTGAAAAAGCTCCAAGAGGACCCACAGTGCCTGTATGGATGGCAGTGTAAGCACAGGTGTGGCTGCAGTGGTCTATCCACTGGAGAAGTCTGTGGTTTAGGGCCCAGGGGAAGCCTCCAAGCCCAGTTCTCAGGTCTCAAAGATGATTCCTTAAGCAACTATATATCCTGTAATATTTTTTTCCTTGAACTAGCTAACTTGGTTCTGTTATTCATTGCTAAGAACCCTGACTGATATAAGAGTCTTAAATACACACACATGTACATATATATGCACGTATACACTTGTACATATATATATTTATATTATATTTAATGCCTTGGGACTCATGACAAAATCTAAGGAGTAAATGTGGGGTGAGAGAGCAAAAGTGAACTCTTTTTGCTGCCTTTCAATAATTCATTATCTCCCCACATGGATCAGGTCAGCTAATAAACTCCTTGCTGATAGCCCCTTCAGTTCCACCAGTTGAAGACAATTATTCTACTTGCTTGTACCCATTTTCCCCAAATGGCATTTTATCTTTATATTCTCTGCCCACCACTTACTCCACATACCTAAGTCTCCCCTCTCTCTTAGTCAGGTTCTAATCATCTCAGGTGGTGTGAGATGTTGTAAAGAAACAAACATGGGAGGTTGAGGCACCAAGAAACTCAGGAAAGCAGAAGGCCTTTACTAATATCCGAGGGGAAGGGTCAAAGAAAAGATAGGAGTCCAGTGAGAGCTGCAGCCTTGGCACCAACGAGAAATTCAGAGATGAAGCAGGGAAGAGATGAAGCCACCTGTTGGTCAGAGCAGGGTAGAGAGGAATGCCTCTGGAGAGGCAAAGTGAAGAAGAAATCACATATCCTGGTCTCAGTCCGCTCCAATTGCCATAACCAAGTCCCACAAACTAGGTGGTTTAAATGACACAAATTTATTATATTCTCACAGTTCTGGAGGCCAGAAGTCCAAGATCAAGGTTCCAGCAGTGTTGTGTTCTTCTGAGGTCTCTTTCCTTAGCTTGCAAATGGCCATGATCTCACTGTGTCCTCACATGGTGTTTCCTCTGTGTGTGTAACCCTGGAGTCCTTTTGTATGTCCAAATTTCCTCTTCCTATAAGGACAGTCAGATTGGACTAGGGCCCACCCTGATGGCTTTGTTTTAACTTAATCACCACTTTAAAGACCTATCTCCAAATACAGACACACTCTGATATACTAGGAATTAGGACTCCAATATATGAATTTTGAGTGGACATAATTCAGCCCATAACAACCCTCAATGTTAGTCATTTACAATTCTTATTTATCACTATTTTTTTTAAAGAATATCTATCATCCTCACTTTTCTTACCTGCTTATCACCTGCCCTCTGTAATTCCCTGTTCATTTTTTACCTGGCTTATCTGGGTGAGACATAGTTTCCTTTTTTTTCTAAATAATCACTAATTTATTGGTATTTTACAATTTGAAAGACTTTGTAAATGTTTTCATGTTTTATCTCATTTAATAATTAATTATCCTTGTGATATGGATGTTATTATTTTAGGCCCATTTTTTAAATGAGGAAACTGAAAGATATAACAATTAAGCAATTTTCCCAAAGTGGAAGAGTTACTAATTGGTGAAGCCACGGTTCAGACTGCAGAGATCTAATTCAAGAACATGGGCTCTAATCACCAAACAATATAGGCTGTTCCCTTAATCATGTCTGAACTACGATCTAGAACGTAATTGCTGATCTTATCTTCCTTTCCTGATAATTTATGCATGAAATTAGTGCTCTCAAAAGCAAATGCTAGAAAAAGTCCTTACATAATGTATTAGTTTTCTATTGCTGTATAACAAATTACTAAAGCTGAGCAGGTTACAAGAATACCCATTTGTTATCGCAGCTTCCATGGTCAGTGTTACAGGCTCAGTACAACTGGATTTTCTGCTCAGGGTCTCACAAGGGTGAAATCAATGTGTCAGCTAAGCTGTGTTCTCATCTGAGTCCAGGATCCTCTTCAGGATTCATTCAGGTTGTTGGTAAAAGTAATTCTTTGCAGTTGTAGTGCTGAGGCCCTCATCTTCTTGCTGGCTATTGACTGGGGGCCACTCTCAACACTTATCAGCTTCTCTCTATATGGCCCTCTAATGACATGGTAGCTTCTTTTTTTTTTTTTTTTTTTTTCCGTACACGGGCCTCTCACTGTTGTGGCCTCTCCGGTTGCAGAGCACAGGCTCCGGACACGCAAGCTCAGCGGCCATGGCTTACGGGCCCAGCCGCTCCGCGGCATGTGGGATCTTCCCAGACCGGGGCATGAACCCGTGTCCCCTCCATCGGCAGGCAGACTCTCAACCACTGCGCCACCAGGGAAGCCCGGTAGCTTACTTCTTCAAAGCCAACAAAAGAATCTGTCTCCCCAGTCTCAAAGATGGAGACTTATATAACATAACCACAATCACAAGGATTACAAGACACTACTATGAACATTATGTGAAAAATTGGACATCCTAGAAGGAATTGATCAATTCATAGAAACAAACAAACTAAGAAACCTTAATCATGAAGAAATAGAAAATCTGAACAGCCCAGTACTAAGTAAGGAGATGAGTCAGTAATCAAAAACCTCCCAAAAAGTCCAGGACAAGATAATATCATGGATGAATTCTACCAAGCATTTAAAGAAGAATTAATGCCACTCCTTCTCAAACACTACCAGAAAAATTGATGAGAAAGGGACACTCCCAAACTCATTTTACAAGGCAGCGTTACCCTGATACCGAAGCTAAATAAGGACACTACCAAGAAAAACAAAACAAAACAAAAACAAACAAAAAAAACACTACAGGCTAATATCCCTCAAGAATTTGGATGCAAAAATTCTCATTAAAATGTTAGCAAACTGGGCCTCCCTGGTGGCGCAGTGGTTGAGAGTCCGCCTGCCGATGCAGGGGATACGGGTTCGTGCCCCGGTCTGGGAGGATCCCATATGCCGCGGAGCGGCTGGGCGCGTGAGCCATGGCCTCTGGGCCTGCGCGTCCGGAGCCTGTGCTCCGCAACGGGAGAGGCCACAACAGTGAGAGGCCCGCATACCGCAAAAAGAAAAAAAAAAAAAATGTTAGCAAACTGAATTCATCAACACATTAAAAGGATCATACACCATGATCAAGTGGGATTAACTCCTGGAATGTAAGGATGGTTCAATATAAGCAAATCAATAAATGTGATACATGATATTAATAGAATGAAAGATAAAAATCATATGATCATCTTAATAGATGCTGAAAAAGCATTCAATAAAGTTCAATATCCCTCATGATAGAAACTCTCAACAAAGTGGATTAAACATATCTCAGGATAATAAAGGCCATATATGACAAGTCCACAGGTAACATCATACACAAGAGTGAAAAAGGTTGAAGCTTTCCCTCTGAGATCAGAAATAAAACAAAGGACGCCCAATCTCACCACTCCTATTCAAAATAGTACTGTTAAGTCCTAGCCAGAGGAATCAAGCAAGGAAAAAGGAAACCCTGATGTGCTGTTAGTGGGAATGTAAATTGGTAGAGCCATGACGGGAAACAGAATGGAGATTCCTCAAAATATTAAAAATAGACCTACCATGTGATCTAGCAATCCCATTTCTGTGTATATATTCAAAGGAGATTAAATAAAATCCTTATCTGAAGAGATATCTGTATTCCCATGTTCACTGCAGCATTATTCAATAGCCAAGATATGGAAACAGCCTAATTGTCCATTGATAGATGAATGGATAAAAAATGTGTGATATATGTAGTCAATCATGAGAAAGAAGGAAATCCTGCCATTTGCAACAACATGGATAGACTTTGAGGGCATTATGCTAATTTATATGTCACACAGACAAAAAATACCATATGATCTCATTTATAAGTGAAACTTAAAGACACTGAACTCATAGAGAGATTGGAAAATTGGTTGCCTGGGGCTAAGGGGTGGGGAAAATGGAGAGATATTGGTCAAAGGGTACAAACTTTAAGTTATAAGATGTATAAGTTCTGGAGATCTAATTACAGCATAGTAACTATGGTTAACAATATTGTATCATATACTTTAAAGTTGCTGTGAGTAGAGCTTTAATGTTCTCATCATAACAACAGCAACAAAATGGTAATTATGGGAAGTGAAGGATTCGTTAACTAACCTTATTGTGGTAATCATTTTGCAATATAAATATGTATCAAATCGTTTACTTTACTCAAAGTCTACCGATCTAAATGTTAATCTCATCCCAAAATACCCTTACAGAAACATCTAGAACAATGTTGGACCAAATATCTTGGCACCATGACCCAGACAAGTTGACATATATAAAATTAACCATCACACCCACCCACCCACTCTGATTTTGGATAGAATCACCCAGTCATTGTACTTTTTTAAAACAAAGTGGCAAACTTTTTAGTTTTTCAGTTTTTTACTCTTAAGATCAATGATTTATGGAACACTAATGTAGAATGCCTCAGAGTGAACCCTGTAATCATTGAGGATGTCTTCAGGCAGTTACAAGGCAAGGTCAAGGCAAAGCTACTGTTGAATACTAAAATCATGTTGAATTTAAAATGAGAGTTGCTTCTACCCTGGTGAGATTCATCCTGACTCACTGAAGTAGGATTCATTAAGATGGATAACCCAAGTTCTACTTGTTTTATAAATCTATCATTTAAAAATATTTAGAAATTACCAGCAGCATCCCAGCCTGAGCGGTAGAGAAAAATGCAATATGGACACTGCCCTTAAAGGACTTACAATCTAGTAAGGGGGAAAAAAAGTAGACATCAATACACGGTCACAGGCACACACCACACACATTTCTGGTAAATGTTGGTTTTTAATCATTCAGAGAATGAGGTTCTCAGTAAAAAATGGAGAGATGCCTAGCCATATAATTCATCTTTCCTGGAGTCAAGGAAAAAAAAAAAGTGAAGGCTGGGAGGTAAAGATGGATAAGATTTGAAAAACTGAAGGAAACTGGAAGATCCAAACAAGGTGACAAAAATAAAAAGATTAATATAGCTTATCTGGGAGTAAATAGAAGATGGCTTGAGGGAGAATAAACTTGATATTGATGGGACCTTCAAGTTTCACAAAATTTGCAAATGCCACTTACAGTTCATTTTACCTTCCATAAATTCAACGATATAAATGCTGAAAAATTTATGAAAGTTCTTCAGACAGTTAATTGTCTTTAAAATACAAATGGGAAGTTCTAGCTAGAAATCATCACCTGTCTGACCTCTTTACTTTCCAATAATTTGCATTACCATCAATTTCAGTTATTTTTCTTCCCTGAGCCACTCTACACAAAGTGAAAAATAATTTATTGGGTCACAGGAACTCGTGTATACTTAAAAAAACAACAGACCAAAAATGTCTCTTTGATCTCCAGATTCACTCCCAAGCTAAGTGACTTTCACTCCTGAACAACAGTTCTACAATATGTACAATCAGAATACGTATCACAAAAATGGAAGAAACCACACATCCCAAAGAAGCAATGTCATTTATAGTGCTGTATTTAAGATTGGGAGCTCTGGACCAAAATTGCCTGTGGAGTGCTTAGAATTTTGTAGCGAACATGATAAATTTAATTAATTTATAGATATTAATCCTATTTACTATAAAAAAACAAATTATACACCACCTGGCATAGCATCAACTAATTGACAGTGCTGAAAATTTAATTGAGAAATATAAGATGCAAAAGGGAGCTTCTGAAAGTTTTTTTTAAAAGCAAGATGAGGATAAAAGATGGAGAAACCAAAATGTTTATAATAGCATTTTTTTCCATCTTAACATGCTGAAATTTTGCAAGCGTTATCAGATTAGAACAGATATAATGATCCCTTTTTGGGAGGAAGTTCTAGAAATTTGTTTTCCCTAAGTCTTCTTTCTCAATCAGCCTATTAAAAAAAAATAGATGATTTCTTTCTGGGAAGCATTTCCATGAAATGAATTTCTAGACTCACATGTTGGTAACAGTTATAACCAGCACTCCTATAAAAGAATAAAGATTGTTTTCAGGATTTCTATGATAGTCACCATGTAGTAGTTATAGTTAATCCAAGCTGTTAAATTTTCAAGGGCACTGCTGCTTTGCAGGGCATAATGCTGATTTTCTTATCTCAGCAATGCGGCCTTTAGTTATTTTTGTGATCTTGATCCTCCTGTATCCATTTTTTGGTAGATTCAAAACAATATTTCTTTTGTCCTGATTTTCCTCCTTAGTTTAAAATAGCATTTTGACTTCGAGTGTTTCATGTGTACATAGAAATGAATCCTGAAAACTTTCTGCATGGTGTTGTGATTAATTTGTTTTCTTTCACGGGAGCTTTTAAAACAAAACAAAACAAAACAAAAACCTTTTCCTATTACTGAAATCATATACCTTTTTTTGTGACTAAAATAGAAAGCATCTGTCAATCCAATTATTTAGTAATGTTGATATACCATATGCATTCAATTCAGTAATTTAATGGCATAAAGTTTTTTCAAAAAGATATTTATATTTATGTATTTTTATATATTAGTGACTTACTGAACCAAGGTGAAAATATCTTGCTATTCCTTAATCTTACTAAGTATTTTCAACTCAACATATTCTAGGATTTACAGCACACAAAATGTGTAAGCCTGACAGATATGTTCTAGTTACTTTTAGTTTGGTAGGCATTTTTCTACTCTATCTCCCAATAAAGTTTTCTAAAAAGTCAAAAAATGTCGAGACCTTGTTCTGTGTTTCAATAAAGAGTCCTATACATTGTACTAGATGGAGAATAACATTACAAGCCTCCCTTGGGCTCCAAGATACTGCCAGTTGGACACTCTGACCTCTTTTACAAAAAAAGGAAATGAAACATTCAGCACTTTATAACAGGATGCCTCTGATGGATTTGGTTATACAAGGTTATAGCTGTCAATTGGAAATGCCTAGTCTACCTCAGTTTGAATCACCTTTCTTGTTTTTCTTCTGCAAGAAAAAGAAATCTGAATTACTCAAGACAATAGAGAAGCTTTACCCTAAAATAAGAGGAAAATGGCAACATGTACAAATTTTCATCTTTAGCCATTTTTTTAGCCATATACACTTGTGCAAATTATTCTGAACCTATAAAACTGCATACGCTTATGCTATGAGATGCTGAGCAGTAGAAAATATGATCATCAATTTGTCTCAGGGAAGTGAACAAGGGTTCCTTCAGTACTTAAGATTAAATGTATCTTAAAATCATAGACGGAAATTCTAAATTCCAGAATAGGTTAATTTGAAAAGTTATAATTATTCTACAATTAAAATTTATTCTCAATGTCTAAGAAAACTCCCTGGCAGAAATGCAATGCGATTTCATTACTTGGTATATCTCTCATAATTTTAAAAATGCCCTTTCCAAACTGTTAAATGGTGAACTGCTGAAATTATAAACCAATGTATTTGATGCTAACCACAACTAATCATTAAGTAGTCTGTGTGAGCCCAATATGAGTTCATAAGGAATCTGTTTTTAAAATTATTTTATATATATATATTATATAATCATGTATCAGTTGAGCAAATAACAATACAAATGTGTCTTCAGATACAATGAAGTGTAACTCTCATGCAGTACCAATTAGTGTTTTAAGAAAAAATCTATAATGTAAATATAAAAGATAGAGATAAGATTAAGTGAAGAGCATATGAACTTGGGCAAAGAACTTGAGCTACGTTTATGGGAGAACCCAGTGTACATCAGGAGTACAAAGAGTGCAAGAGTGACATGGGGTCTATGATCTGGTGGGGTGGGAGTGAAGCCTGGAGCAGGCAGGGGTTCACATGTGGAAAGGAAAGAGCAGGATGTGTCCCAGGAACTAGGAGAAATTGTGAGCATCGTAGGGGGAAACTGGTAAGGAGGGAAGATAAATAGATAAATAGAAGTAAATAGATGGTAGATTACATAGGACCTTGTAAACCACAGAAAGCTTTTGGACTCTATTCTAAGCACAGTAGGGACCCTGTGATAGGCTTTTAAGCAGCAGAGCTTCATAATCAGATTTTATCTTTAGGAACATTTCCTTGGCTCTAGTGGGGTAAATGATAGGAGATCAGGGTCTATCATAGAGGAATACAATACTATAGTTAGTAGACATTAATGTGGTATTTGAAGGAGATGATAATGGCCTTAAGTAGTAAAGTATCACTGAGAGTAGACTGAGGTGAGTGGATTCCAGAGATATATTAGTGTTAACAGTAGGAAAGGGAGAAGACAGAGTTAGGAAAGTTGCCTCGGTGTCTGTCTTGGGCAACTGACTGGCGAGTCTGTGTGTCATTCCCTAGCAGAATAGACTTTGAAAAGGAAGAGGAATGGGGAGCTGGGGGATAGCAGAGATGATGAGTTGCCACTTTGACATGTTGTGTAGGATGTTCCTTGGATCATCCAAGGGATCCTGGGCTGTAGGGAGTTGGGTGAACAGACAGATTTAGGAGAAGAATCTGGATTTGAATTAGAGCTTTGAAATTCATTCTTAAATAAATATAATTGAAAATGGGGATGGGTGAAAACTCTCAGAGAATTATGGGAAAAAAAGCAAAAGTAATTTCAAAGGCAGAACCCTAAGAAACATTGAAATTTAAGGAGTAGGCTAAGAAAGAAAAGCCTGAAAGAGGACACTGTCAGAAAAGTGGGAGGAAACTTACTTTAATTATAAAAATGACCTTGGTAAAGAAATGTTTTTGTATTGCACGAGGCTAATCTATTTTAAGAGTGTTACTCTCATATGTTGGAAAATGAATAAAAACAGAGCAATGCCTGGAGGTAGAAATATCAGGAAAAATGAAGCTAAGGAATCACCTTCATTTATCCATTTATTCACTGATACATTCAGGGGCTTCCTATTAAGGATTCATTGTGAAATACTGTAAAAGATGTTGCAGCATATATAAATTAAGCACAGAGTCTGGGTTTCAGGAGCTCATGCACTACAGTAAGAAATGAAACGTGCTTTAATAAATAACTTGAGGGGGAACAGGGCATATTTCCTAAAGAAAGCATAGAAAACATACTAAGGAAGGCCAGAAAAAGAATACAGAGCCCTGCCACACGGTCAGGCACGATGTAGATTCTCAACGTACATATTGAATCAATTTGTGCCGTCCAGCTGGAGGGGTTGAAAAAAGCTTTCTGTAGCAGTTGGCATTTGCCATTAAAATAGGAGAATTCCTCATATTTAAATATAAGAGAGAGATAAATCAGTAGCAGGTACAAGGGCAGCAGCTGGAGCAACTTAATCTGGAGTAAAGACCTGAGAAATGTATTCATTTTAAAAATATTTTGAGCATCTGTCTATATTTCCTCAAGTTACAAACTAAAGAAAACGGTTCATTTTCGTGGCAGTGGCAGTTTCTGATCAAGAGCTAAAAATAACAATCGATGATGTCTAAAACACTCATAAATACATTCATATTTAATCCTCAGAGACAACTTTGATATTCAAGACACTTATTTCTACACATGTAAACCAAGACCTGAATGGGTAAATGCAATAGAATCTAAGTCTTTGCAGTGTCCTACACCTTAAATTTTAGAATATTCTGGCCATTTTCATCATGACATTCTCAATAAACAATTCTAGACTAATTAAAAATGTATAATGCCATTAAAAGCAGATTATAATTCCCGGTCATAACAGCTGAGAATAGAAGTGCCTGAGAGAGCAAGTACAGTTTGTGTGTGTTGGGTTCTGTGTCTTGTGCATGGTGAGGGCTTCAGAAGGAAATACTGAGACAGTTTAAAGTGAAGGGCTTCAGCAGAGGCTGTGCAGATTAAATAGACACAACACAGTGTGGAAATTTAAGTGATCTGAGATTTCAGTAACCATTTGGAAGCCTAGTTTCTGGTCCTGGACTCATGATTTCATCTTAAGTCAGCGGCTAATTCTCTGAATAATAACAGTTTTACAGCATTTGCTGTATGAAGAATGCCTATTATATGTCTGAATTTCAAAAAGACTAATGCACAATATTTAATTAAGATATCTTTTGTGCTATCTTCTTAAAATAGTACAGCAGAAAGCAGTAAATTTACTTAAATTTCTAATGATCATTTTCAAATATACTGAAACATTTATTTGAGTGGACCTGTTATATGCTACTAACATATGTCAGTCCTTATACTTTATATCTCGATCAGTGTTAATATCCTAAGGTTATGTATAATACAAGTTTCAAATACCTGCCCTCGATATGTATTGCAATCCAATGTGATAACGCTAATGAAAAGTGGTATGTTTCCTCTTTGGTTATTTGAACAAGGAACACAACAAGAAGTGTGTGAGGTGCCTCTTAGGCCATCTGCTAGCTCCCTTGATTACTAAATGTCCTCCATGAGTGCTTGAAGACAGAGCCTTGCAGAGGCATTGGGTCTGCCAAGCTTCTAATTAACCGTTCTTGAACTTATGCCAGTTTTAGCTTTCTGTCCTAAGTTTAATGCCTCTGTCGGGCACACAAAAAGTAAAGTCACTTCCAGTATTTCAACTGAAGAGCATCCCTACCCAGGAAGTAAGAAGGACATTTTATATTCATGTTATGATTGTGCAGTGGGAATAGAGAAGAGTTAACCCTGGTTCTGACATACAGATCTGAGTTACTCTTAACTAGAAAGCACTTTTCTCCTATTTTATATTTCACACACCTATACTAAATCATAATTGATGTTTCTCAAAATCTTAAATCTTCCTAGGAATTCTATGAGCTTTTAGAAGAAACTAAAGCAGGATTTTTTTTTTCCTTTCAGGAACAAACACCCATAGATTTACAAATATTCACCTACACATGTCTTCTGAATGGCCAGCCATGCTGAAGACTTTGTTCTTTTTTTTTTTTTTATTGGAGTATAGTTGATTTACAGTGTTGTGTTAGTTTCAGGTATACAGCAAACTGCTTCAGTTATACATGTACATATACCTATTCTTTTTCAAGTTCTTTTCCCATTAGGTTATTACTGATTATTGAGTAGAGTCCCCTAAGCTATACAGTATATCCTTGTTGGTTATCTATTTTAAATATAGTAGTGTGTATATGTGAATCCCAAAACTCCTAAATTATCCCTCCCCCCCCACCTTTCCCCTTTGGTAACCATAAATTTATTTTCTATGTCTGTGAGATAAAGACCATATATGACAAGCCCACAGCTAACACCACGTTCAACAGTGAAAAGCTGAAAGCATTTCCTCTAAGATCAGGAATGAGACAAGGATGTCCACTCTCGTCACTTTTCTTCAACATAGTTTTGGAAGTTCTAGCCATGGCAGTCAGAGAAGAAAAAGAAATAAAAGGGATCCAAATTGGAAAAGACAAAGTAAAACTCTCATTGTTTGCAGATGACAAGATACTATACATAGAAAATCCTAAAGATGCTACTAGAAAACTAGTAGAGCCCATCAGTGAATTCGATAAGGTTGCAGGATACAAAGTTAATACACAGAAATCTCTCGCATTCCTATACACTAAAAACAAAAGATCAGAAAGAGAAATTAAGGAAACAATCCCATTTACCATCACATCAAAAAGAATAAAGTATCTGGGAATAAATCTACCTAAGGAGGCAAAAGACCTGTACTCCATAAACTATAAGATGCTGATGAGGGGCTTCCCTGGCGGTGCAGTGGTTGAGAGTCTGCCTGCCGATGCAGGGGACACGGGTTTGTGCCCCGGTCCGGGAGGATCCCACATGCCGCGGAGTGGCTGGGCCCGTGAGCCATGGCCGCTGAGCCTGCGTGTCCAGAGCCTGTGCTCCGCAGCGGGAGAGGCCACAACAGTGAGAGGCCTGTGTACCGCAAAAAAAAAAAAGCTGATGAAAGAAATCGAAGGTGACATAAATAGATGGAAAGATATGCCATGTTCTTGAAATGGAAGAATCAATATCATCAAAGTGACTACACTACTCAAGACAATCTACAGATTCAATGCAATCCCTATCAAATTACAAATGGTATTTTTTGCAGAACTAGAACAAAATTTTTTTTAATTTGTATGGAGACACAAAAGACCCTGAATAGCCAAAGCCATTTTGAGAAAGAAAAACAGAGCTGGAGGAATCAGGCTCCCCAACTTCAGACTATACTACAAAGCTACAGTTGTCAAAACAGTACGGTACTGGCACAAAACAGAAATATAGATCAATGGAACAAAATAGAAAGCCCAGAAATAAATCCACGCACCCATGTCAATTAATCTATGACAAAGGAGGCAAGAATAAACAATGGAGAAAACAAAGTCTCTTCAATAAGTGGTGCTGGGAAAACTGGACAGCTACATGTAAAAGAATGAAATTAGAACACTTCCTAACACCATACACACACAAAAAAACCTGAAAATGGATTAAAGACCTAAATGTAAGGTCGGATACTATAAACTCTTAGAGGAAAAACACAGGCAAAACACTCTTTGACATAAATTGCAACAATATCTTTTTGGATCCACCTCCTAAAGTAATGAAAATAAAAACAAAAATAAACAAATGGGACCTAACTAAACTCAAAAGCTTTTACACAGCAAGGAAACCATAAACAAAACAAAAAGACTGTGTTTTGAATGTGTCTGTGTTTGTGTGTATCATCTAGGGATGCATATCAAATATTTATTTTTGGGTGCATTGGGTCTTCGTTGCTGCAGGTGGGCTTTCTGTAGTTGCGGCGAGCAGGGTCTACTCTTCCTTGCAGTGCGCGGGCTCACTGCGGTGGCTTCTCTTGCTGTGGAGCACAGGCTTTAGGTACATGGGCTTCAGTAGTTGTGGATAGCAGGCAGTACAGTGCAGGCTCAGTAGTTGTGGCGCATGGGTTTAGCTGCTCCATGGCATGTGGGATCTTCCCAGACCAGGGCTCGAACCCATGTCCCCTGCATAGGCAGGCACATTCCTAACTGCTGCCCAGGGAAGCCCCCACTTGAGGCTTTCTTTCTATGAAAAACATTCTGAAATGGGTGTGACATACCTGCTATTTTCAGACAAACAATTTTCAAGTAGTGTAGCTAGCCGCCCATATCCATGGCAAGAAAAATGTCAGGTAGGATGGCAGTAGGGTCAGGTGGTATGGCAGTACGTTTTTTTAACATCTTTATTGCAGTATAATGGCTTTACAGTGTTGTGTTACTTTCTGCTGTATAACAAAGGGAATTAGCTATATGCAAACGTATATCCCCATATCCCCTCCCTCTTGCATCTCCCTCCCACCCTCCTTATCCATCCCCTAGGTGGTCGCAAAGCACCGAGATGATCTCCCTGTGCTATGCGGCTGCTTCCCACTAGCTAGCTATTTTATATTTGGTAGTGTATATATGTCAGTGCTACACTTTACTTCATCCCAGCTTACCCTTCCCCCTCCCCATGTCCTCGAGCCCATTCTCTATGCCTGTGTCGTTATTCCTGCCCTGCCCTTAGGTTCATCAGAAGCATTTTTTTTTCTTTTTTTAAATTCCATGTACATGTGTTAGCATATGGTATTTGTTTTTCTTTTTCTAACTTCACTCTGTATGACAGACTCTAGGTCCATCCACCTCACTACAAATAACACAATTTCGTTTCTTTTTATGGCGAGTAATATTCCCTTGTATATATGTACCACATCTTCTTTATCCATTCATCTGTTGATGGACACTTAGGTTGCTTCCATGTCCTGGCTATTGTAAATAGAGCTGCAATGAACATTGTGGTAACTGACTCTTTCTGAATTACGGTTTTCTCAGGGTATATGCCCAGTAGTGGGATTGCTGGGTTGTATGGTAGTTCTATTTTTAGTTTTTTAAGGAAACTCCATACTGTTCTCCATAGTGGCTGTATCAAGTTACATTCCCATGTACAGTGCAAGATGGTACCCTTTTCTCCACACCCTCTGCGGCATTTATTGTCTGTAGATTTTTTGATGATGGCCATTCTGACTGGTGTGAGGTCATATGTCATTGTAGTTTTGATTTGCATTTCTCTAATGATTAGTGATGTTGAGTATCTTTTCAAGTGTTTGTTGGCAATCTGTATATCTTCTTTGGAGAAATGTCTATTTAGGTCTTCTGCCCAATTTTGGATTGGGTTGTTTGTTTTTTGGATATTGAGCTGCATGAGCTGCTTGTATATTTTGGAGATTAATGCTTTGTCAGTTGCTTCATTGGCAAATATTTTCTCCCATTCTGAGGGTTGTATTTTCATCTTGTTAATGGCTTCCTTTGCTGTACAAAAGCTTTTAAGTTTCATTAGGCCCCATTTGTTTATTTTTGTTTTTATTTCCATTACTCTAGGAGGTGGGTCAAAAAGGATCTTGCTGTGATTTATGTCATAGAGTGTTCTGCCCAGGTTTTCCTCTAAGAGTTTTATACTGTCTGGCCTTACATTTATGTCTTTAATCCATTTTGAGTTTATTTTTGTGTATGGTGTTAGGGAATGTTCTAATTTCATTCCGCTACATGTAGCTGTCCAGTTTTCCCAGCACCATTTAAGATATCCACTTTAAATATAAACACACATAGATTATAAGTGAATAGATGGAGAGAGATATATTATGCCAACACCAATCAAAAGAAAGTAGAAGTAAACTATATTAATTTCAGGAAGAGTAGATTTCAGACCCAGGAAAGTTATCAGGGATATGTAAGGACATTACATAATGTTAAAGTGGTCAATTCTTCAAAGAGACATAATCCTTAATGTGTACACACCTAACAATAGAGCACTCAAATACAGTACATGAGGCAAAACTGATAGAATTACAAGGAGAAATACATGAATCCACAACACCCTTCTATCAGAAATGGACAGATCCAGGGGGCAGAAAATCAATAATGAAGTCAGCAACATCATCAATCAACAGGATATGATGGACAACTATAGCCTACAATTGGAACAGCTGGACATAAGTATGCAGAAAATGAATCTAGACAAAGACCTTAAACCTTTCACAAAAAAACTCAAAACGAATCACAGACTTAAATGTAAAATGTAAATTATACATCTCCTAGTAGATAACATAGAAAATCTATATGTCCTTAGGTTTGACAATGACTTTTTAGGTACAATACCAAAGGCATGAACCATGAAAGAAAGAATTAATAAGCTGGACTTCATTAAAATTTTAAATTTCTGCTTTTTGAAAGACAATGTCAAGAGAACAAGAAAACAATCCACAGACTGGGAGGAAACATTTGCAAAGGGTATACCTGATAAAAAGTGTTATCCAAAATACACAAAGAACTTTTAAAACTCAACCATAAGAAAAAACCTGATTAAAATACAGGTCAAATAACTTAACAGACACCTCATCCAAAAATATACACAGATGGCAAATAAGCAGATGAACATCGTACGTCATCAGGGCAATGTAAATTAAAGCAGCAATGAGATACCACTGTACACCTGTTAGAGTGGCCAAAATCCAGAACACTGGCAATGCCAAATGCTGGTAAGAATGCAGAGCAACATCAACTCTCATTTATTGCTGGTGAGAATGCTAAGTGGTATAGCCACTTTGGAAAACAGTTTGGTGATTTCTTAGAAAATTAAAAATAATACTCTTTCCATTTTATCCACTAATTGTCCTCCTTGGTATTTATCCAAAGGTATTGAAAACTTATGTTGACACACAAACCTGCACATGAATGTCTATAGCAGTTTTATTTATAATTTCTAAAACTTAGAAGCAATCAAGGTATCCTTCAGTAGGTGAATAGAAAAACAACTATTGTACATCAAGACAATGGAATATTATTTACTGCTAAAAAAAATCAGCTATCAAGCCATGAAAAGACATTCAGGGAACTTAAATGCATATTATCAAGTGAAAGAAACCAATGTGAAATGGCTGCTTTCTATATGATTCCAGCTCTATGACATTTTAGGAAAGGCAATATTATGGAGACATTAAAAAGATCAGGGTTGCCAGAGTCAGGAAGGAAACAGGTGGAGCACAAAGGGTTTTTAGGGCAGTGAAATTACTGTGTATGATGTTGTAACAGTGAATACATGTCATTAAAATTTGGTCCAAACTCAGAATGTATAACCCCAAGAATGAACCCTAATGTAAATTACAGACTAGGTGATAACGATGTCATTGTAGGTTCATCAGTTGTAACTGATGCACCTTTCTGCTGGGGGATATTGATAATGGAGGAGGCTATTCAGTTGTAGGGGCAGGGCTTACATGGGAAATATCTCTACCTTCTGCTCAATTTTGCTATGATCCTAAAACTGCTCTAAAA
Organism: Mesoplodon bidens; assembly: GCF_964165515.1. Lineage (NCBI taxonomy): Eukaryota > Metazoa > Chordata > Mammalia > Artiodactyla > Ziphiidae > Mesoplodon > Mesoplodon bidens. Next base: position 98,245,284 of record NC_138160.1, read on the forward strand.
AATAAAGAATCAAGAATATAATGGTTGCTTTATGTAACCATTAGGTTTGGGGGAAGATTTCAAAGGCATCACTGAAAATGATGTATCAGTGATACATCTATCAAAATGAGATGTATCTATCATTTTGTTTCTGCTGACCTCCTCCTCGTTTCTTCATCGTATCTGCTTCCTGGATAAACACTATCTGCCCAAGAAAAGAAGAAAAAGAGAGAGAGAGATGGAAGGAAGGAAGTAGGGGAGAAGGAGGGAGGAAGGGAGAAAGAGGAAAAGAGAAATGTACTGCCAGTTTTAAAAAATTACCTTGTGATTATATTCTTATTCTTGTTTGTAATGTCATACCATAACACACAAACAAGATGCACTGTATAAATGAAAAAACATCAGTGCTTAACCAATTTAAGTTTTGGCAGACTTACTAATAAAAGTAGATAAACAACCCCAGCCCAGGCTATTAGAAAGAAAAATAAGTTTGGAGACTAGAGAAGCTGGTTCAATAATAAAGAACAGGAAGTGTCTACCATTTAAATTGGATGTTTTTCTTATTGTTGACAGTTTAGTCCCACAAGACTTTTCATTATCTGGTCCCAGTATAGGAGGAAAGAGCAAAGTGGGCTCTAAAATGCCAGTCGGACATGCAAGGGCTACAGAGGTCAAATACAAGAGATGCCAGCCTTCATTTACCTGCAGTACTTAGGAATTTTTCCCTTTTGAGGCGAGAGCATTCTGGCCTCATTCTCTCCTTCTCAGTGCTCAATCCTCATGCACTTAGATATATTCCCAGGGGCTCTTTTATTCTTTGAAATAGAAATCTTTGCAGACGTGTTTCCTAATTTATTTTCAGTTTATTTTCTTTAACCTTGAACTTATTTAAGGAGTCTTAGCTTCTTAAAAATATATTGCAAAAGGAGAAGCAAAATCTTCAGAAAACAAACCTATGAGGACCTCCAAAAATCTCACTACTTTCCTTTATGATGCTTCTATTTAAAACACGTTTGTATGTCTAGGTCTTGGTAAATGTATAAGTATAAATATAAAAATAAATATAAATGTAAATGGCTTTCAATATAGAGAATGATTATATTGACCTCTATAATTAAACAGCAGACTAAATCTCCTGAAAATCTCCAATTACCAAACACCAAGAAATATTGGGATACAACTATAAACACCCCTTTAAATGCACGGAGGAGCTCTTAAGAGTTAGGGAACTTGCTGGTGGCCTTAAAACTGAGAATGTAAGTGAAAATAAGATACCCCCTAATCTACACTCAGTGAAGATGATCTGGGAAAAAAATCTGATCTCACTGCCAGTTTGAAAAAAGAAAACAAAAAGACGCCTGACTGCCTGGCCTGGAATTTGGATGGAATATATGTCTCCTCCAGAAATCATAATAAAATTCGTCTCTTCACAAAATTAAAGATTTAAATGTACAGTAGTAGAATGGCCCCAAGAGTCCCAAGAAAAGAGCTGAAGAGGGGTCCAAGTTTGGTAACAGTCTAGAGTTCCTGGCCAAAAAGAAAAAAAAAAAAAATTAACATAACAACTTGAGCCTCATAGCTTTTCTTTAAATCTAAAAATACAACTCAATTTTTAAAAACATAATGAAATTAGCCACATGAATGAGACTGTACAGATAAAAATGTCAGAAAGAATTTCAGATGGTCGACTTACTAAATATCAAACCTTAAATAAATATGTTTAAAATGCTTTGAGAAAAGGTAAAACCAAAAAACAGAAGAATGTTTTAAACAGCATGAAAATAATAATAATGATAAATAATAATAATAGAAAAGAGCCTAGAAAGACAAAGAGATGGAGATGAAATGAGGCTGAGAAACAGGGAAAGAATCATGTCTAAATTAGAAGTAGTTTCCAGAGACAAGAACAGAGAATGGGGGAGAAAAAACATACAAAAAGAACATCTGAGAAATTCCCAGTATTCATGAAAGACACAAATTTACAAATTCAGAGAGCCTAACAAATTGGAGTCAAGATAAATAATAAATCCACACTTTGATACATAATAGTGAAACAAAGGAGCACAGAGTCAAAAAGTTATCAAAAGCAACTGGAAACCACTGAATAAAGTTTACAATTTTTATAACACTTTTATCTTTAGATGCATGATATTAAAGATTTACACTTAGTACTATAAAAAGTCACTTGAAATAAATCCTTTCTCTGTTATGTTACAATAAATAAATAAATATATAAAAACAACTGGAAGGAAAAGAGAGATTATCTAGAAAGGGATATCATTTAGTCAGACAGCAGACTAATCAATGACAACAACAACAAAAAAAGGGGGAAAATATGGTCAATTTCCTGAGAAGAAATATTTATCAATTTATGATTTGTAAAACATCAAACTGTAATTGAACAATAAAGATGAGATAAAGGTATATCCAAAAATATTTAAAAAAAAATAAGAGCTTACCACCAAGATTTTCTCATGATGCAACTTGTAAAAATATCAAGAGGAAGAGAAATTATACTCTAAGGAAGGTCTACAGCTCAAGAAAATGATCAAGAATGAGTTTAAATTGATACTGATGTATAAAATAATACTAATGAAACTTACTGATTTTGGAATGAACATTTGTGAAATTAAAACCTTGATTAATAATATCTAAGATTGGACTTCCCTGGTGGCACAGTGGTTAAGAATCCTCCTGCTAATGCAGGGGACACAGGTTTGAGCCCTGTTCCAGGAAGATCCCACATGCCACAGAGCAGCTAAGCCCGTGAGCCACAACCACTGAGCCCATGTGCCGCAACTACTGAGGCCTGCGTGCCTAGAGCCTGTGCTCCACAACAAGAGAAGCCACGGCAATGAGAAGTCCATGCACTGCAATGAAGAGTAGCCCCTGCTTGCCACAACTAAAGGAAGCCCGTGCACAGCAACAGAGACCCAATGCAGCCAAAAAATAAATTAATTTAAAAAATACATATCTAAGGTAAAAGATTTGTCCAGAATGAATACAATCTTACATCACTGAATTATTAGGAAGAAATGAAATATTATTTGTTTGGGTCTTGTTACATTTGCCTACTAATATAAAAGCAGTAAAGAAATCACAAAAAAGAGCAGTGAAGAACGGTATTTAGAAAACACAAAAATTAATGGTGGAAATAAATCCAAACATATTTTTAGAACAATAACTCTAAATGTAATATATGAGTCTGTTAAAAAGATTATCAGGTAAGATTAAAAGATTAAGCTATTAACAAGACAAACATCAAAAATACAATGCCTAAGAAAAGATGGATATTTAAAATAAATAAATAAATAAATAAAAGAACATACTAGGAAAATACAAAGCAAAGTAAAGCTGAGGTGGCTATGTTAATAACAGATTAAACAAACTAAGAAAAAACATGTTACTAATTATAACTGGGCTCATTACATTTTGATTAAAATAAAAACTTACTAAGAAGTCATAGTATTTCTAAGCTTCTGGCACCTAATATGTAGCCTCAAAACATGAAGCGAAAAAAAATTCAACAAAATAACCATCATGATGGAAGATTTATCATATTTCTTTCAGTAACTAATAGAATGACAGATCAAAATTGATAGGATATAAAACATTGAAGCAACACCACTAAGAAACCTGGGCTAAGAGCATATAAAGAGGCTATAGAAAGGAATTTTGTTACCTTTCTTTTGGTTAGTACTTATCTAGTAGACCTTTTTCTGTCTGTTTATTTTGACCTTACTGTGTCCTTATATTTTAAGTATGTCTCTTGTAACCAGCACAAAGCTAATTTTTTTGAAGAATATATTCTTACAATCTCTACCTTTTAATTGGCAAGTTATATTTATTTTGCATAATGGCATTTTTAGGCTTTTTAAAAACATATTCCTTTCTTTTATTTTTCCTGTTTTCTTTTGCTTCCTTTATTTCTACATTTCTTTTCTGTCTTGGGATGGAGGGCTAAGTGTTCTTTCTCTCTTGAATTCTTCATTCTTTTATTTTCTCACATCTTTTATAAAGTTACCATTCCATTTTTATTCTTTTAATTCAAACCTTTGAAATTTTACCATACTTAATAACAAATTATGGAGTCCCTCTGTATTCTACACTCTTTCAGAACAAATCAAATTATAGCACTCTAATTTCATTACACCTCTGGCTTAGATACTCTTTAACACCATGTTCTCTCTGTCTCTTTCTTTCTCTGCACACTTAAGTTAAATGCTCTCTTGGGCTTTTCTTCTCTTTATTTCCCAGTGGAAGCTTTTCTCAAATGTCTACTGAGTCTTGGCTGCTGGTACCTACTTAAGAGAGATGCATGAAGAGCTCTGTGTATGTGAGCAGGCCTTGCCATTAATGAACTTCCCTACAGTATGAAAATAAAACACTTATGACCTAACACATTTCAGTATCTGCAGGTCTTTACTCTGAGATCTTTGAGCTGTCCAAAAACAAACAAAACTACAATTGATAGAATGAAACAGGCAAGGAAGACTCTATTCAAGACTGTTACAATAAGGGGAAGAGATTGAACTCAACTCCTGTGAAACAAAAGATGAGAGAGTTTTAAGCATGGAGTAAGCTACTGGCAAACTACTGGAGTATGTTGGGAAGAGGCTAATCAATGTGATTAGGCCACCTGTGTTTCCTAATGGGCTCCCATGGAAGTCAGATTCTGACCCTCCCACAGAGACTGGGAGAGAGGGCCACTATCTTTTTTGATGATTACATTTCAAAGGGAGGCATCCCACGTCCTTGAAAAAGACATTCCTGAGTTGTTGAAGATTTACATCTCAAAAGGGCAGAGAAATAATTTATAATTATCAAATTTTCTAAAGTAAATGCTCTAGTGGGGGTGGAGTCAAGATGGTATACTAGAAGGATGCAGAATTTACCTCTCCTCACAACTGGGGCACCTACCAGGCATCTGTGGGGGACCACAGACACCTAAGGGGACAGGAGGAACCCCCAGTGACTGGGTAGGAAGTGGGGCATGGGGAGGGTGAAGGTGGAGGTGGGATGGGATCAGTGCCCCTGCGGGGTGTCTGGGGGAGGGGAAGGGATTCCCACACCCAAAGGGGGAAATTGGAGACCCACTGGGAGGGCAGAGGATCAAAAGGGAGCATGGCCAGGTTTCCCCTGCCCACTTGGACCCCTAGGAACCTGCTGAGATCCCAGGCCTGATCCTCTGCCCACCTAGGCCCCCTCCAGCCATGTGGGTCTAGAGGGAGTAGGAGGGATGGAAGGGGGAGCAAAAGTAAAGGCCGGACCTATGAGAACAGCACCCCTGAGGGGTGGTGGTGGGAGGGAAGGAGTTCCTACACCCAGCGGGACCCACCCATGGTTAGGGGTCCAGCAGCTATGAGAGAGAACCTGGGAGAGACACTGGGGGAGGGGCATGAAGGAACAGAAGGGAACGGGGCCAATGCTTTCCCTGTCCACTTAGGCACCGGGAAGACTGTTGGGCTCCTGGGCCTAATCCTGTGCCCTCGGAGCCCCCCTCCTGCTGTGCAGAGCCCAAGCCCTGCCGCTACAACCCCCCCAGGAGCCTAACTCCAAACTCTGGAACCCCACACTCCAGAGGCCCTCCTTTCTACGTGCGACCTCTCCCCTTCTGCACACAGGTCCTAAGTACAGGCCCTGCCCTATGATGAACGTCGCCCTGCCTAGGCCCCACCCCATGCTCAAATGTCACCCCCCCACCCGCCTAGGTCCCACCCCACCCTAAACCCCACCCGGCCTAAGTTCCACCCCCCTGGCCTAAAATCTGCCCCTAAAAAGAAGCCAAGGCTTTTTTTTTTTTTTTCTTTTCTTTTTTCCTCTTTTAGATTGGGGTTCTGTTTTACCTTGTTGATTCACTATTCTTGATTGTTTTATATTTTTATTTTTCCTAATCTTTTATTTTTCTAATTTTAGTGTATTCTTTATACTTTGTTAGGGATCACTCCTTTTGGCTTGTTGCCCCCCCCTTTTTTTTTTTGCCTTTCTCCTGCTGTGGTTTTATTTTTACCCTATTGAAGTTGTTTCAATTATAGTTTTATTTTTCCTGATATACATTTTACCTTTCTAATTTAATTTTGTTTTTTATTCTTTGATATTGTACTGCTACTTTTTTCTTCTAATTTTTTTTCTTTTAACTGCACCACAAAGCTTGTGGGATCTTGGTTCCCAGGCCAGAGATCGGGCCCAAGCTCCTGTGGTGGGACCTCCAAGTCCAAACCGCTGGTCTAACAGAGAACCTCAGACCCCAGGGAATATAAATCACACTGAGGCCTCTTGGAGGACCTCATCTCAGCACGAAGACCCATATCTATCTAACACCTGCAAACTCCAGTGCTGGACGTCTCAGCCCAAACAACCAGTAAGACAGGAATACAGTGTCACCCATTAAAAAAAAAAAAGAGAAACGACAAAAAAGTATGTTACAGATGAAAGAGCAAAGTAAAAACCTACAAGACCAAATAAATGAAGATGAAATACAAAAACTACCTGAAAAAGAACTCAGAATGATAGTAAAGATGATACAAAATCTCAGAAACAGAATGGAGAAAATATAAGAAACATTTAACAAGGATCTAGAAGAACTAAAGAGCAAACGAACAGTGATGAACACCACAATTACTGAAATTAAAAATATTTTAAAAGGAATCAATAACAGAATAACTGAGGCAGAAGAATGGATAAGTGAGCTGGAAGATAAAATGGTGGAAATAAATGCCAAGGAGAAGAATAAAGAAAAAGGAATGAAAAGAATTGCGGACAGTCTCAGAGACCTCTGGGAGAACATTAAATGCACCAACATTCGAATTATAGGGGTCCTAGAAGAAGAAGAGAAAAACAGAAGGGTCTGAGAAAATATTTGAAGAGATTATAGTTGAAAACTTCCCTAACTTGGGAAAGGAAATAGTCTGTCAAGTCCAGGAAGCATAGACAGTACCATACAGGATAAACCCAAAGAGAAACACTGCAAGACACATATTAATCAAACTATCAAAAATTAAATACAAAGAACAAATATTAAAAGCAGAAAGGGAAAAGCAACAAATAACATACAAAGGAATCCCCATAAGATTAGGTTAACAGCTCATCTTCAGCAGAAATTCTGCAAGCCAGAAGGGAGTGGTAGGACATATTTAAAGTGATGAAAGGGAAAAACCTACAACCAAGATTACTCTACCCAGCAAGGATATCATTCAGATTTGATGGAGAAATTAAAACCTTTACAGATAAGCAAAAGTAAAGAGAATTCAGAACCACCAAACCAGATTTACAACAAATACTAAAGGAACTTCTCTAGGCAGGAAACACAAGAGAAGGAAAAGACTTACAATAACAAACCCAAAACAATTAAGAAAATGGGAATAGGAACATACATATTGATAATTACCTTAAATGTAAATGGATTAAATGCTCCCATCAAAAGACACAGACTGGCTGAATGGATACAAAAACAAGATCCATATATATGTTGTCTACAGGAGACCCACTGCAGACCTAGGGACACATACAGACTGAAATAAGGGGACGTAAAAAGGTATTCCATGCAAATGGAAATGAGAAGAAAGCTGGAGTAGCAATTCTCATATCAGACAAAATAGACTTTAAAATAAAGACTATTACAAGGACAAAGAAGGACACTACATAATGATCAAGGGATCGACCCAAGAAGATATAACAATTGTAAATATTTGTGTACCCAACATAGGAGCACCTCAATACATAAGGAAGATGCTAACAGCCATAAAAGGGGAAGTCGACAGTAACACAATCATAGTAGGGGACTTTAACACCCCACTTTCACCAATGGTCAAATCATCCAAAATGAAATAAATAAGGAAACACAAGCTTTAAATGACACATTTAACAAGATAGACTTAATTGATATTTATAGGACATTCCATCCAAAAACAATACAATACACTTTCTTCTCAAGTGCTCATGGAACATTCTCCAGATTAGATCATACCTTGGGTCACAAATCAAGCCTTAGTAAATTTAAGAAAACTGAAATCATATCAAGTATCTTTTCTGACCATAACACTATGAGAATAGATATCAATTACAGGAAAAAACTCTGTAAAAAATACAAACACGTGGAGGCTAAACACTACACTACTAAATAACCAAGAGAGAACTGAAGAAATCAAAGAGGAAATTAAACAGTACCTAGAAAAAAATGACAATGAAAACACGATGCCCCCAAACCTATAGGATGTAGCAAAAGCAGTTCTAAGAGGGAAGTTTATAGCAATACAATCCTACCTCCAGAAACAAGAAACATCTCAAATAAACAACCCAACCTTACACCTAAAGCAATTAGAGAAAGAAGAACGAAAAAACCCCAAAGTTAGTAGATGGAAAGAAATCATAAAGATCAGATCAGAAATAAATGAAAATGAAATGAAGGAAACAATAGCAAAGATCAACAAAACTAAAAGCTGGTTCTTTGAGAAGATAAACAAAATTGATAAACCATTAGCCAGACTCACCAAGAAAAAAAGGGAGAAGACTCAAATCAACAGAATTAGAAATGAAAAAGAAGAAGTAACAATTGACACTGAAGAAATTGAAAGGATGGTGAGAGATTACTACAAACAACTGTATGCCAATAAAATGGACAACCTGGAAGAAATGGACAAATTCTTAGAAAAGCACAACCTCCCGAGACTGAACCAGGCAGAAATAGAAAATATAAAAAGACCAATCACAAGCACTGACATTGAAACTCTGATGAAAAATGTTCCAACAAACAAAAGCTCAGGACCAGATGGCTTCAAGAGCACATTCTATCAAACATTTAGAGAAGAGCTAACACCTATCCTTCTCAAACTCTTCCAACATATAGCAGAGGGAGGAGCACTCCCAAACTCATTCTACAAGGCCACCATCACCCTGATACCAAAACCAGACAAGGATGTCACAAAGAAAGAAAACTACAGGCCAATATCACTGATGAACATAGATGCAAAAATCCTCAACAAAATACTAGCAAACAAAATCCAACAGCACATTAAAAGGATCATACACTATGATCAAGTGGGGTTTATCCCAGGAATGCAAGGTTTCTTCAGTATACACAAATCAATCAATGTGATACACCATATTAACAAACTGAAGGATAAAAACCATATGATCATCTCAATAGATGCAGGAAAAGCTTTTGACAAAATTCAACACCCATTTATGATAAAAACCCTTCAGAAAGTAGGCACAGAGGGAGTTTACCTCAACATAATAAAGGCCATATATGACAAACCCACAGCCAACATCATTCTCAGTGGTGAAATACTGAAACCATTTCCTCTAAGATCAGGAACAACACGAGGTTGCCCAATTCCATGACTATTGTTCACCTTAGTTTTGGAAGTTTTACCCACAGCAATCAGAGAAGAAAAAGTAATAAAAAGAATCCAAATCAGAAAAGAAGAAATAAAATTGTCACTGTTTGCAAGTGACATGATACTATGCATAGAGAATCCTAAAGATGCTACCAGAAAACTACTAGAGCTAATCAATGAATTTGGTAAAGTTGCAGGATACAAAATTAATGCACAGAAATCTCTTGCATTCCCATACAATAATGATGAAAAATCTGAAAGAGAAATTAAGGAAACACTCCCATTTACCATTGCAACAAAAAGAATAAAATACTTAGGAATAAACCTACCTAAGGAGACAAAAGACCTATATGAAGAAAACTATAAGACACTGATGAAAGAAATTAAAGATGATACAAACAGATGGAGAGATATACCATGTTCTTGGATTGGAAGAATAAACATTGTGAAAATGACTATACTACCCAAAGCAATCAACAGATTCAAGGAAATCACCATCAAACTACCAATGACATTTTCCACAAAACTAGAACAAGAAATTTCACAATTTGTATGGAAACACAAAAGACCCTGAATAACCAAAACAATCTTGAGAAAGAAAAATGGAGCTGGAGGAATCAGGCTCCCAGAGTATACTACAAAGCTACAGTAATCAAGATGGTATGGTAATGGCACCAAAACAGATATATAGAGCAATGGAACAGGAGAGAAAACCCAGAGATAAGCCCATACACATATGGTCACCTTACCTTTGATAAAGGAGGAAAGAGAATACAATGGAGAAAAGACAGCCTCTTCAATAAGAGGTGCTGGGAAAACTGGACAGCTACATGTAAAAGAATGATATTAGAACACTCCCTAACACCATACACAAAAATAAACTCAAAATGGATTAAAGACCTAAATGGAAGGCCAGACAGTATAAAACTCTTAGAGGAAAACCTGGACTGAACACTCTGTGACATAAATCACACCAAGATCCTTTTTGATCCTTTTTGACCCACCTCCTAGAAAAATGGAAATAAAACCAAAAATAAACAAATGGGACCTAATGAAACTTAAAAGCTTTTGCACAGCAAAGGAAACCATAAATAAGACAAGACGGCAACCGTCAGAATGGGAGAAAATATATGCAAACGAAGCAACTGACAAAGCATTAATCTCCAAAATATACAAGCAGCTCATTCAGTTCAATATCCAAAAAAACAAACAACACAATCCAAAAATGGGCAGAAGACCTAAATAGACATTTCTCCATAGAAGATATACAGATTGCCAACAAACACATGAAAGGATGATCAACATCACTAATTATTAGAGAAATGCAAATGAAAAGTACAATAAGGTATCACCTCACAGCAGTCAGAATGGCCATCATCAAAAAATCTACAAACAATAAATGCTGGAGAGAGTGTGGAGAAAAGGTAACCCTCTTGCACTGTTGGTAGAAATGTAAACTGATAGAGCCACTATGGAGAACAGTATGGAGGTTCCTTAAAAAACTAAAAGTAGGGCTTCCCTGGTGGCGCAGTGGTTGAGAGTCTGCCTGCCGATGCAGGGGACGCGGGTTCGTGCCCCGGTCCGGGAGGATCCCACATGCTGCGGAGCAGCTGGGCCCGTGGGACATGGCCACTGAGCCTGCGCATCCAGAGCCTGTGCTCCGCAATGGGAGAGGCCACAGCAGTGAGAGGCCTGCGTACCGCAAAAAAAAAACAAAAAAAAACTAAAAGTAGAACTACCATATGACCTAGCAATGCCACTACTGGGCACATACCCTGAGAAAACCATAATTCAAAAAGTGTCATGTACCACAATTTTCATTGCAGGACTATTTACAAAAGCCAGGACATGGAAGCAACCTACGTGTCCATTGACATATGAATGGATAAAGATGTGGCACATATATACAATGAAATATTACTCAGGCATAAAAAGAAATGAAACTGAGTTACTTGTAGTGAGGTGGATGGACTTACTGTCTGTCATACAGAGTGAAGTAAGTCAGAAAGAGAAAAACAAATACCGTATGCTAAGAAATATATATGGAATCTTAAAAAAAGAAATGGTTTTGATGAACCTAGGGGCAGGACAGGAATAAAGACACAGACATAGAGAATGGACTTGAGGACACGGGGAGGGGGAAGGGTAAACTGGGACAAAGTGAGAGAACAGCACTGACATATATACACTACCAAATGTAAAATAGCTAGTGGGAAGCAGCTGCATGGCACAGGGAGATCAGCACAGTGCTTTGGGACCACCTAGAGGAGTGGGATAGGGAGGGTGGGAGGGAGACGCAAGAGGGAGGAGATATGGGGACATATGTATGCATATAGCTGATTCACTTTGTTATACAGCAGAAACACAACATTGTAAAGCAATTATACTCCAACAAAGATGTTAAAGAAAAAAAACAGTAAATGCTCTAAAAAATGGGCAGTCAGGGTCCTATACAGGTATACCTTAGAGATATGGCAGGTTTGGTTTCTGACCACCGCAATAAAGTCAATATTGCAATAAAATGAGTCACACAAATTTTGTGGCTTCCCAGTACATATAAAAGTTATGTTTACACTATACGGTTGTCTATTGTATACTGTAACAATAGCATTATGTCTAACAATTCAAAGTATATACCTTAATTTATAATACTTTATTGCTAAAATATGCTAACCATCATCTGAGCCTTCAGGTAGTTGTAATTCTTTTTGCTGGTGGAGGGTCTTGCCTCCATGTTGATGTCTACTGATTGATCAGGGTGGTGGTTGCTGAAGGTTGGGGTGGCTCTGGCAATTTCTTAAAATAAGACAAAAATGAAGTGTGCTCCATCAAACAGTTTCTCTGTAGCACGCAGTGCTGTTTGAAACAATTTTACCCACAGAGCTTCTTTCAAAATTGGAGTCAATCATCTCAAATCCTGCCACGGCTTTATTAACCAAGTTTACGTAATATTCTAAATACTTTGTTGTGATTTCAACAATCTGCACAGTATCTTCACCAGCAGTATATCCATCTCAAGAAATCACTTTCTTTGCTCATGAATAAGAAGCAATTCCTCATATGTTCAAATTTTATCATGAGACTGCAACAGTTCAGTCACATCTTCAGGCTCCACTTCTAATTCTAGTTCTCTTGCTATTTCCACCACATCTGCAGTTACTTCTTCCAATGAAGTCCTGAACCCCTCAAAGTCATCCTGGTTGAGGGTTGGAATCAACTTTTTTCAAACTCCTGTGAATGTTGATATTTTGACTTCTTCCCATAAAATCACAAGATCTAGGTGAATCCTTTCCAGGTTTTCAATTGCCTTTGCCCAGGTCCATAAAAGGAATCACTATCTATGGCAGCTATAGCTTACGAAATGTATTTCATAAAGAGTAAGACTTAAAAGTTTAAATTGTTCCTTGATCCAAGGGCTGCAGAATGGATGTTGTATTAGCAGGCATGAAAACAACATGAATCTTGCTGTACATCTCCATCAGAGCTCTTGGTTAACCACGCGCATTATCAGTGAGTGGTAATATTTTTAAAGGAATCTTTTTCTTTTCTAAGCAGTAGGTCTCAACACGAGGCTTAAAACATTCAGTAAACATGTTGTAAATAGATGTGCTGTCATCCAGGCTTTTTTGGTTCCATTTATAGGGCATAAGCAAAGTAGATTTAGCATAATTCTTAAGAGCCCTAAGACTTTAGGAATGGTCAATGAGCACTGGCTTCAATTTGAAGTCATCAGCTGCATTAACCCCAAGAGAGTTAGGCTGTCCTTTGAAGTTATCAATCCAGGCATTGACTTCTCTCTAGTTATGAAGGTCCTAGATGGCATCTTCCTCCAAGAAAAGGCTTTTGTCTACATTAAAATTATGTTGTCTATTATCTTAGCCAGATCGTCATTCGTTATCTTAGCTAGATCTTCTGGACAAGTTGCTGTAGCTTCTACATCAGCATTTGTTGCTTCGCCTTACACTTTGATATTATGGAGACCGTTTCTTTCCTTTTCTTTCCTCATAAACCAACCTCTGTTAGCTTCACGATTTTCTTCTGCAGCTTCCTCACTCCTCTCAGCCTCCATAGAATTGAATAGAGTTAGGGCCTTGCTCTGGATTAGGTTTGACTTAAGGGGATGTTGTGGCTGGTTTGATCTCCTGTCCAGACCACTCACACTTTCTCCATAACAGCAATAAGGCTGTTTCACTTTCTTCTCATTTGTGTGTTCACTGGAGTAGCACTTTTAATTTCCTTCAATGACTTCTCCTTTGCGTTCACAATTTGGCTAACTGTTTGGTGCAAGAGGCCTAGTTTTTGGTCTGTCTTGGCTTTCAACATGTCTTTCTCACTAAACTTAATCATTTCTAGCTTTTGAAAGAGACATGCAATTCTTCCTTTCACTTGAACACTTAGAGGCTATTGTAGGGTTATTAATTGGCTTAATTTCAGTATCGTTGTGTCTCAGAGAATAGGGAGGTCCAAGGAGAGGGAGAGAGATGGGGGAAGGCTAGTCAGTGAAGCAGTCAAAATGTACACATTTATCGATTAAATTGTGTCCCATCTCATATGCGTATGGTTTGTGGTGCCCAAAACAATTACAGCAATGAGATTGAAGATCACTGACCACAGATCATCATAACACATATAATAAGAATAATAATAATAGGAAAGTTTAAAATATTGCAAGAATTACTAAAATGTGACACGGACACAAGGTGAGAAAATGCTATTGGAAAAAATGGTGCCAATAGACTTCTTGGATACAGGGTTGCCACAAACCTTCAATTTGTAAAAACCACAAAGTCTGCAAAGCACAATAAAACAAGGTATGCCTGTGATAAGGAAGAAATCTGTCTAAAGTTTAGTCAAGGTAAGGGAAACATTACTGTTTCCTTGGTCAGAGCTTCAAAACAAAATCTTACACACACCCAATTATCGGCCTCTGAGAATCACCAAGCAAGGAAGTGTAGGGACCTCATAGTTTATAAGCATACTTCCCCACAATATCCCCCAGAGTCAGCCCTGCCCATTATCACATCCTCCTCTCTGACTTATGCTGCACAGTCCAAGAAATCCTTCAGTTTAATTACTCCAGTGAAAAGTCTCTGATCTGCAGTGATTGGGGAGGGGTAGTATTCTGGTTACATGCTATTGGGAGAGAGACATTTCACCATATTTTTCTATCTCAGGCCTCACCCTGGCCTTCAGTATTCCCTGAGACTCTCTGGGGGCTCTAATGGGTAGACTTTCTCATCATTATGGCTTTATAGGAGTATTTCGACTTTAGCCATTTCTGCTATTCTTATTCTACTCCACTGTCTATCTTATATCTTTCCCAAACTGGTTGGAATCTCTTTTCCACTGCTGTCTCATTTGTCATTTTCCTAGTCCTACTTATATATGACTTTTTGTGTTTATAACTTTTTCCTTGCTTCATTTTCTTTTAATTATTCATGTGAGCATGATGATAAATACCTGTAATCAACTTACTCGGATAAACTGTAAATTTAAGCTCTTAATTTCCAACTTTAATGCAGGTGAAATCACCTTCCAGCCTGTAACATGACTACAGATGGCCAGAAGTGGGAAGAGTTGCATTGCACCCGCGATTCTTACTTGCCTGTGGAAATGTGGACTAAGTGGGTAAGCAGGCACGTTGAATGCTGGCAGAATGTACCGAAAGGTTGTTCTTGCTGGTAGTGGGGAATATATAAGAGGTCTGAGGACACTCTTTTCACCTTGCCTTTTAGAAAAAATTCTTCCAAGTGGTATTTCTTCATTTTGCTTTATAGAGTATTAAAAAAAAAAAGATAAAACCAGGCCTATAAAAAGATATTATAAGAGAGGGAATCAAGAGTTTGAATTATTAATGTTTTCAATACAAAACTTGAATATGCCTCAGATGGCAAATAAAAATCCCGAAATATTTTTTTTAAAAAGCTTGGACAGGACAAACAACAGAGATATGACTGAAGAATTAAGATTTCCAAAAGAGCCCACAAGTGAGACAGAAGCAGAACATTTAAAAGAAATGTTCATAAGATGACAAAGAAAACTATTGCCACAAATCAAATGCATTTCAGGCAAATTAGTATAAGGTACATGCTGGAACAACATTTGAATATCAAGTATAAATTTGTAAAATCCTAAAGGCTTCTAGGCAGAGAAAAAAAAAGTGTTATTACCTAAAAATAAACACAAATTGGACTGGCTTCAAAATTCAGAACTATACTCTAGACTCAATAATGTTAAAATGAGAAAACAGGATACAGAAATTATTTTGTAATGTGATCCCAAATATGTAAGACAAAAATTTGGAAAAATAAGAGCATTTGGAGAAATTATGACAAAATACTAGTATTAGTTGCCTCTGATTGGTGACAATTTTATTAACATACATTCTGATATTTTATAATTTTTGCTACTTTCCATATGTTCTAGAATGCTCATGCACTACATTAATAATTAGGAAAAATGCAGTTTAAAAGCAAAGAATAGGGCTTCCCTGGTGGTGCAGTGGTTGAGAGTCCGCCTGCCGATGCAGGGGACGCGGGTTCGTGCCCCGGTCTGGGAGGATCCCACGTGCCGCAGAGCGGCTGGGCCCGTGAGCCATGGCTGCTGAGCCTGTGCTTCCAGAGCCTGTGCTCCACAACGGGAGAGGCCACAACAGTGAGAGGCCCGCGTACCGCAAAAAAAAAAAAAGCAAAGAATAAGAAAGGAAAACATTTTTCCCACAACCATTCTTCCAGGCTAAATATGTCAAATTGTGATCATAAAATTCTGAAGCCCTTCCTTGAATTCACTCATTCTTAAGCTCTGGCTATTCCTTAAAGGCTTGAGTAAGCCTGTGACATTTCAACCTAGCATTAGATGAATTTCAAAATCTTATCATAAGCTCCCACAGTCCTAAAGCTTTAAAAAAACCTTTGGAACACTTGGAGTCATAAAAGCAAACTTTCCATTAAAAAAAAAAAACACTATTTTTCTTGAGAATTAAAACTTAGAATTTCTGCAGATGCAATGATTTCTCAAAACAAAACACCCTCTTAGGTATAAATCCAAGTCCTAGGTCCAGCTTGTGTTGTTTCTGCTCAGGTTAGAGTGGGGATAAAGAACCATTTCCCTGGCACTGCTGGGTTTGTGTGTGTGTGTGTGTGTGTGTGTTTATTGGGGTATAGTTCATTTACAATGTTGTGTTAGTTTCAGGTGTACAACAAAGTGAATCAGTTATACATATACATATATCCACTCTTTTTTAGATTCTTTTCCCATGTAGGCCATTACAGAGTACTGAGTAGAGTTCCCTG
Source organism: Mesoplodon bidens (assembly GCF_964165515.1). NCBI lineage: Eukaryota > Metazoa > Chordata > Mammalia > Artiodactyla > Ziphiidae > Mesoplodon > Mesoplodon bidens. The sequence continues at coordinate 98,261,893 of NC_138160.1, forward strand.
TGCTACACAGTAGGCCCTTATTAGTTATTTATTTTATATATAGTAGTGTGTATATGTCAATCCCAATCTTCCAATTTATCCCCCACTTAACCCCGTGGTAACGATAAGTTTATTTTCTACATCTGTAACTCTGTTTCTGTTTCCAAAGAAGACATACAGATGGCCAAGAGGCATATGAAAAGATGTTCAACATCACTAATTGTTAGAAAAATGCAAATCAGAATTACAGTGAGGTATCACCTCATACCAGTTGAATAGCCATCATCAAAAAATCTAGAAACAATAAATGCTGGAGAGGGTGTGGAGAAAAGGGAGGCCTCCTACACTGTTGGTGGAAATGTAAACTGGTGCAGCCATTATGGAGAACAGTATGGACGTTCCTTAAAAAGCTAAAAATAGGGCCTCCCTGGTGGCGCAGTGGTTGGGAGTCCGCCTGCCGATGCAGGGGATACGGGTTCGTGCCCCGGTCCGGGAGGATCCCATATGCCGCGGAGCGGCTGGGCCCGTGAGCCATGGCCGCTGAGCCTGCGCATCCGGAGCCTGTGCTCCGCAGGGGGAGAGGCCACAACAGTGAGAGGCCCGCGTACCAAAAAAAAAAAAAAAAAAAAAAAAGCTAAAAATAGAGCTACCATATGATCCAGCAATCCCATTCCTGGGCATATATCTGGAGCAAACCATAATTCAAAAAGATACATGGCTTTGTGTTTTTGAAGGCTAATGTAAAACTCACACAAATTATTTAACATATTACACAAATTATAGATATAAAAAGAATGGTAGTCTTTTAAGGTAGAGGTTGCAAAATCACAAGTAAACAACTCAACTTTGTTCGGCTTGCATGTTTTGTAAATAAATTAGTGGTCAAAATTTAAAAATCAAGAGACTGTCCTCCCCTTCCTCCCCCCAGATCCTGCTTTTGAAGCCTTCTTTAAAAAAACCGGTAGGTCTGGAAATACTGGTCAGCAATTTGCTGGAGGTTAGTTTTGCTGCTCCTCTGTTGTCCAGGCTTCCAAAAGCCTAACCTACCCACTTAGGTTAACTGACTGGCTCCATTAGGCATTTGAATTGGTGAACTCTGTTTCTAAATGATGATGTTAATTCTACTTGACAGCTATAATTATTCAGTGAAAAATGGATTCACATGGAGGCTACCTGTTGGGGTGTTTCTGTGAAAAACTGTTGCTGGCTTTTGAGTCAGACATCCTGGCTCGTGTATCAGTTAAGATGACTTTGGATATAGATCAAGTGGCTTCAACAAAGTTAAATGAATTTCTCCTCAAAATAAGGAGGTTGAAATGAGTTGAAATGTCTCCAAGGTTGGTGGATTCAGGAGCATAACATACCCTCGGAGATCTAGAAACTTTCTCTCTGCCCTGTCATTCTCAGAGAACTGGTCTTATTCTCATGCTGGTTCCCCTCAACAATACAAAGTCATTGCCATAGCAGTTATCACATGCAGAGACAATACACAGCAGAAGAAACAGCAACCACTCTTTTTAAGAATAAAAAATCTTTCTAAAATACCCCCTAGCAGATCTTCCTTAATATCACATTAACCAGAACTACACCCTATGTCTAAACACTAAACCCAACACAGGCAAGGAGAGTTGGGGTACTAATGATAGGCTTAGAAGACTCATATTAGCCTTGAGCTAGAAATTGAACTACCTTTCCTTAGCTAGTGGTAGGTAGCACTGGGGAAAAGTGGCATCAGAGTAAATCCTAGGTCAACCACAAGAAAGGAACAGTGGAGAGGGGCAATTGCTTTGATATGTAACTAACAGTGCCTGCTACAAATTAAAAGCAGTTCTCTAGCTTTGTAATGACCTTGGGTATATTACTTAAAACTTTTCTAACTTAAAGTTCTTTTTTTTATTTTTTTTTTAAGTTCTTTTTATTTGGCCTCTCCACGCTGCGGAGGGATCTTAGTTCCCTGACCAGGGATTGACCTCGAGCCCCCTGCGGTGGAAGCTCGGACTCCTAACCACTGGACCACCAGGGAAGTCCCTAACTTAAAGCTCTTCATCTGTAAATTAGGAATAACAATACCCTTTTCATAGGCTTATAACAATAATAAATATTCTAACATGTATGAAAGTGTATTTCATATGTGTTGACTTTTTTCAAAATGCCAGATATATTTCAGAAAATGGAAAATAGTAAAATATAGTTACAAGGATTTTAGAAATTTAAAATAAAATCAAGCTGACTGATGTTTTTTGAAAAGCTTTTGCAAAATCCTATTTTATCTTAATCTCTGCTTAATTGTCTCAATGGATGAGAAATGCCATTCAAAATTGGAAAGGAGATGATTGTTGGTTTATGAGGTTTAGTTTTTTTCTCTACAGTTATCTTTTATTAAAGAGAAAAGCAGACATAGTCAATACCTTATCACACAGCTGAAGTTTGGTTCAAATCAGTATATACCCCCTTTTCTCCCCTGGCATTTGGAAAAATGAGAATACTTGGTTGTTTGATGTTCTACCAGAAAGGATACTTTGTGGCAAGGTACAATATAAAGCAGGTGCTACAACATGCTCTACTGAGCAGGATGACAAGTGATGGCTTCCCCAGAGTCGTAGCAAAAGACAGATTTAGTGAATCTTGCTCTCTGATGGAGAATCCACACACCAGGGCTGCAGATTAAACTCTGCCTGCTGAAGTGAGAGTATTTGCATTTGTGCTCTCAAGAGAGCTTTCATCAAGTGGCAAGAGAGAATAAAACTTTGAAGTCTGCATATAATACAGTCACCATCTGATGGTCCCTATCAAGAGGATGACAAAATCAAATTAAGACCTTGGAAAACAACAGTTGTAAGAATTCAAATCCCTCTGGTTTCTAGGACATTACTATTCCTCCCTAGAGAAAGAAAAAGTACAGAAACACTGCAAGGTGATCCAAATATTAACTGGGCATTTTGACAGGTTCCAAATGTTCTTTGCATTTAAGTGTTCACAGAATTATTCTCCTTGGAGATCATCTATCAAAGCGTATCACTTGCTGACTCTGTTGGTCACTTGTGGCCTTAGTGATGACAGAGTACTCATATCAGGCCTTGAAAGAAAAGATAAAATCACCAACAATGGCTTCAGCTTCTACTTAATCAACTGTGTTTCAACAGATAAAAAAAAAAAAAAGGAAAGGAAGATGGTGCCTTAGTGAGAAGACTGAAGTTCTAATCCTAGTTCCTTCCCCCATGTAAATGCCATATGACCATAAGCAAAGTCTTCTAATTTCTACGGCTTGGTTTCTTTAACTGTAAAATGAGAATAATAATATCTACACTTTCTATATAACTCCTATTCCAAATAACTTTTGTAAACTTTAAAGCTCTGCATGACAATAACTTTTTAAAAAATACTAGGGCTATATAATTTTATAAGTGACTTCCACTAAATCTACAAAGAACAAAGATCCAGAGTACAGAAAAAGATAAAAATGTGTGGACTAATATACTATTGTAATAAACAAGACAGTTTAAGACAGGAAAAGGATAGGCCGATTTTGTATATGAGTGTAAGTTCAAAAGTCTTAAATGAAATATTGTCAATGTGATTTCAGAATGTAAAAACACATTCATCAAGACCAATAAGAATTCATTTCAGACATGCGAAGATGTTTTAACATTAGAAAAAATGTAGTAAGGTAATCACCACGTTAACAGATGAAAGGAGAAAAATACAATACTATCATTCCAATATTTACAGAATAAAAGCTGTTTGATAAATCCAAAAGGCATTCATAATAATAAAAATAAGTTCTAAGTAAACTAGGAAGAAAAGAGAGCTTCATGAGCTTAATAAAAGTTATTGACCCAAACCTATAGCAAACATGAGACTAAATAGTGAGCTATTGAAAGTGTTCCATTTAAGGTCAGGAACAAGATAAAGATATCTGTTAGGTCTATTTCTAACCAATATTCTAATAGCTCAATAGCTGTTGAACTGAACTAGTGCAATAAGATAAAAAATATATATTTTAAAAGTATGGGAAGATTAAAAAGCAAAGGAAGAAAAAAATCTGACATTATTTAGAGAATGATATGCTTATGTATGTGGAATATTCTGAAAACCCACAGGTTCTAGTAGAATCAGTTGGAGAGTTTAGCAAGATGAATATATGAAAACCAACTTCATTCCTAGTTTGGTTTTTAAGAAGTAAAATGTAATTTAAGAAAATTATACAATTTTATTGGAGAATATAATAGACTAATAAAAAATAAGAGATATATCATGATCCTGGATAGAATGGTTCAATATCATAAAGATGTCAGTCTTCCCCAAATTAAACTATAAATTCAATAAAATTAAACTAAATTCCAAATAGATTTTTAATGGGAATATTCTAAAATTATTATGAAACTATACTACCAGTAATGGTCAAGACATGTACACCTGTAATAATAAAATAATAAACACATTATTCTTATTCTTTTGGGGGGGCTGAAACATTTGACAGTAAGTGTAGAGATCATGACCCTTCACCCCTAAATACTTCTCTTACCAAACCACTGAGCAAGTTTTAAAAATTTAACATTAACATGTTATTATGTAATATAGTTCATGTTTAAATGTCACTGATGGTCCTCACAGTGTCTTTTGTCTCCATTAACATGAAAGAGCTCCTCCCTTTTCTTTATCTTTCATAACCTTGCTGTTTTAAAGAGTACACACCCAGTGTTTTGTAGGAGATCCCTCAATTTGAGTTTTTCTCATTGTTTCTTCATTATTCAATTCAGCTTATACATTTGTATCAGAAACATTACATAGGTGATATTGTATCTTTCTCAAATATATCAGAAGGAACTTGATGTCAGCTTATTCTATTCTTTTTTTTTAAGTATTTATTGAATTTGTTACAATATTGCTTCTGGTTTATGTTTTGGTTTTTTGGCCACGAGGTGTGTGGGACTTAGCTCCCTGACCAAGGATCAAACCCACATCCCCTGCATTGCAAGGCGAAGTCTTAACCACTGGACTGCCAGGGAAGTCCCAGCTTATTCTATTCTTGGTTATTTTAACCTGATCATCTATTTATGGTAGTTTCTGCCAGATTTCTTTGCTTCAAAGGTATTTTATAATCCCTTTATAATTAGTGAGTAATCTGTGGGAAGATACTTTGAAATTATGTAAATATCTTATTTGTCAATGAACTTTAACTCTTGATTTTAGTATCCAGCAATGATATTTGTCTGTGTCAATTTTTACTATGATTTTTGTAAAATGATGGTTTTCTAAATCTGTCATCCTTTCTACATTTATTATATTTTTGTTACTCATATTTTGGTATCAGTATAGTTTATTTTCCCAAAATGTGATAATCCATTATGGCTATTATTTATTTTTAATGCTTAAATTGTTCTGGATTTCTCAATGGAAATCCCATCAAACTGGTTCCTATGTTATTTTGCTTCCTCTTTTTTTTTTTAGTACTTTCTGGAAGATGTTCCAGGCTCATCTCATACTTTCCCTGAATCAGTCCTTGGAGGCCTGATTCCTTTTAGTAAGGAAACCAAAATCCAGAAGCTAGGAATTCTCATTGTTTTGGGGTGTTATTGCTTCTAGGTTCAAAAATATGTTTCATACCAAAGGGGAAAAATCTAACAATAATTTTTTAAAAACTCTTAAAGCAAATTAACTTTAAAGTCTGGTTCCACACGGAGTTGTCAAGGAAGATGATGAAATGTTACACTGCTGGTGGAACTGTAAATTACTATAGAAAACAATCTGTCAATATGTAGTTAGGTTTAAGATATTCATACCTGTAAACCAGCAATTCGTGTTTTCAGGCATTCTCCATATAGATGCTCTTGCATGAGTACAAAAAGAAGCATGTCCAGGAATGGTCACCTGACATTACTGATCATAGCCAAAAAACAGGATGTAATAAATAAACTCTGGTATATTCATAAAATGAAACCCTTTTTAGCAGTTGAAATTCATGGATTAGAAATACATGTTTCAACACACGACTGAAACATAAAATGCTGAAAAGAAAAAATTAGTTATGCAAAATATATCTACAATATAATATTGTAATTTGTCTAAAACAGCAATACTATTTATGGCTTATGTGTATATTTGTATGTATTTCAATTGGAAAAAACATGAATTAGAATGACAAGAGCCAACTTCAGGTTAATGGTTGCTCTTGCAGAAAGAAAAGTGGAAGGGATTGGATGAAGCTTTATCTCTTAAGTTTTATTTCTTTAAAATTAAAAAACAATACATAATTTACAGATTTTCAAAATACTTTATAATTGATAAAAATGTAAGTAATTATATATTTTTAATATGGGTTTTTTGTTCTGGCAATTTGGACAGTTAGAGGGACTACTGAGAAAAAAATCAGTGGGACAACAATTAGAGAAACAGAAATCCAGAAACTGAAGCATGTTAAATCTGACTGTTTCAAGCTATTTTCTTTTTGAAGAATGTGGACTTTTCCTCCCCTGTTTTGCAGTAAGATATAAAAATATGGAAGCCAGTGTCTTCCTGTGATGAGAAATGATATCTGTAACATGTTGTTTAATCATTTTAAGTTTCTATGAAAGTAATTTTACATTACCATGAAATGCATATATACATTTTACATCCTAGACTAGGAAATATTTAGAAAATAGAATGTTCTAGAAAAGGATGGTCATTTCAACTGTTAGAAGAGTTTGAGGAGGCAAAATTAAGAACCAATTGTCCAGGAGAAATTAGCAATGTGGATAAAGAATCAAATGTGGCAGATCTAAAGTTGAGGCTATGGTGGAGGCTATGGAACTACTTATTGATAGGAACGGCATATGCAAGAGAGGGTGGTACTCAGTGAGCAACAGTGCAGTTACCTTCATAGGCCACAATTATGAGATAATAAGATAATTTTCTCTTTTAGAAGAAAAAGACGAGAGAGGAAAGGGTGACTTGTCCTAAAATAGTGTGTGGGTAGAAGGGCATAGTAATAAAAAGCAGCAAAATTCAAAATGATACAGGGCTTTGAGGGGCAGGTGTACAAAATAATATAAACAACATTAATTAAATCATGCTTCAGCTCTAGATCTAACCCCAGTTCTAATTATTTAGTGACCTTTGATAAAACACTTGCTTCCTCTTGAACCTCAGCTTTCTCATCCGTAAATAAGGAGGATGTAACTCAATTATCTCAAGTATTTCCTACCTTAGCACTTATGATACTATTAAATTCGAATCATTTAATCAATAGATACCATATTTATTGAGTGCCTGCAATGAGGTACTCTTCCAGTTGCTTTATGTATGTCATCTTGTACCACTTTCATGAAGTAGTTATTACCAGCTTCTTGCAGAGGGCCCAAAAGGTCATCATGATTTGATAACTTGGTCAAGGTCACTGAGCTCATTGTTGAGGGAGCTGGTATTTGAGGCTAGATCTGAGTTCTGATGTCCATGCTCTTTCTAATATTCCACCTAGGCTAGAGACACTGATTAAGTAGGATGACAGAGAATGCCTGAGCCAGGAGGTGGCTAGAAAAGAGTAAAAATGTAAAAGTTCTTCACTAAAATATTTTTCCACATAGAGAGTCATTTGGGAAAACAATGTATTTTTTTTCAAAATGCAAAAGAAATCATATGGGAATTGTTCCATATTTATTACATTGATACTTGAGTGTGGATCATGTTCATAAAAACAGCATTTAGCTGAGAGATTAGAAATTTCTCTGAAATGTGATTGGACAGAGAAGGAAGGAGAAAAAACATGAGAGGTTGGAGGGGTGGGAGGAATGGGGGATTGGGATTGACGTATATACACTATTGATAGATGTACAAAATAGATAACTAATCAGAACCTACTGTATAGCACAGGGAACTCTGATGCTCTGTGGTGACCTAAATGGGAAGGAAATCCAAAAAAGAGGGGATATATGTATACTTATAGCTGATTCACTTTGCTGTACAGTAGAAACTAACACAACATTGTAAAGCAACTATACTCCAATAAAAATTAATTAAGAAAAAAGAAAAACATGAGGGTTGGGGTAGGGAGATGCATAAACTTATATAAACTAGGAGGTTTCCAATAACCCTAAAGCAGCAGAAAGGCACTTGACAGCCTATAGGACAGGGAAGAAGAAACTAAGGGTGGGAGATGAGCTCAAAAAGAGGAATAAGGTTAATAACAAAAAATGGCACTACTTAGAATGTATTTCTAAAATTCTGGCAGAATCTAGTGCTCTTAAATATGGAATTAGTACATCAAGATCATTTGAAAACTACATTTCCCCAGTTCAGCTTATTCTCCTCTTACTTGCACTCATCCATTCTCCTGTTTATTAAGTAGATATTTCTGATATTTCCAGACTAATATTGTCTCTCCACCTACATTTCACTTTTGTAATCAATGAGGTTGGGGTAGGAGTAGGGTCTGGAAAGAAAAGAGAGAAAGAGAAAGAGGATGAAAAAGCAGACCTTAGATAAGATAAAAATGCTCAGTTACTAACTCATCTCCTCCTTTCCTTCTACAGTATCAGTCCATTATGATGTTTGCTGAATTTATCAACATGTGAGATTTCAGAATCAACCCTCCTAATCAACCACCCAATGCCTGGAGTCTGTTCTAACTACCTTGATGATGTTTAGTAAATACTGTCAAAGAGAGAAATGGCCTTCTTCATTTTCCTATTCTCTTGCTTATTTTACTTCCTAGTTTGTTAAAAAAAAAAAAAAGTATTGTGGTTACATTATAGAAAGGATGGATATGGTCAATAATATTGTTCCCTTAATTTAGCGTCTCAAGATTACCCTTACACACACACACAGACACACACACACAATGTTAGCCTTTACTTAAAAAAAAAAAAGGGCAAGGGAGTTTCTGTTTGTTTGTTTTTTAATTTAGGCCAAAAGCACTGTAGTCTCAACTATCTTAATATTTCAAGTCAAAGGTGATTTGGATCAGAACTAAGGGAAATATTTTTTTCAAAAAGCCTGATTTAGACACGCCCTTTAAAAGATTCTAATAGCCATGTTTAAGTTATTAGAGGCCTTGCTGAGTCAGTCGTTTTCTATTTCTGGATCATTTACATTTATCTGTTTATTTGTTTGATGGTTTTCATATTCTTGCTACTGGGTTCAAGTACCAACATCACACTTCTAAATTATATTTCAATCTATGCTTCATATAAATGACCTAGTGGAAGGATGCAATAAAAGTGTGCTTTGTAATACTGAGGCTACTCATGCCATTAGAGAAAGCACTGTGTCAGCACTTTCATTTCCATTATACACCCTAGTTGTTCAGAAATTATACATAGAGTCATAAAAATTTGCTTGGCTGCGAGGTATTAGCTCAGCCCACGAATAAACAATTAGATAAAAACCATAAAATGCTTAAGACAATTGATTAACAGTAAAGTTTGGGCCAACTGCATATGTGACCTGGTTCAATGTCACTTAGGGAGCTCTTTCTGCCATAACCAGAAAAAAGCTACTACACGAGGATTCCCAAGCTAGAGGAAAAATATCTAGGCACAGATACTGATGCCTGAGGCTGGCTATTTATTGAGTGGGGTTTGTATATTTCTTTGCCTTAATTGAGAAATGTAAAGAATTAAGGTGAAAATAAAATCTCCACTTTTTTTGATATATTTTGGTATATCAGGAGAAATTTTGACCAAAGATCAGGGAAATTGCCTTGAAAATTCTTCCATATATAAAAAGGTCCATCTTATAGATCAAGGAGTGAAAGGTTCAGAATTCCAAAGGACAGGCATCAAGCAGTAAGCTTTTCCTTTAAATCAATGTTTTTTTTTATTTTATATTTAGGGTAATATTAAGTAATAATCTAGGTACTACTGTTTTAGTCAGTTTGACTACAACAAAACATCATAGAATGGGTGGCTTAAACAACAGATATTCATTTCTCACAGTTCTGGAGATGGGAAGTCTGAGATTGGGTGCTGACATGGTTGGGTTCTGGTGTGGGCCCTCTCCTTGGCTTGCAGATGACCTACTTTTGTTTGTCCTCATAGGGCAGAGAGAGGGAGGGCTCTGATCTCTTATCCTCTTCTTAGAAGGACACTAATCCCATCATGAGCGTCCCACCCTCATCACCTTATCTAAACCCAATTACCTCCTAAGGGTTTCACTTCTAAATACCATCACATTGGGTGTTGTGATTTCAACATATACATTTTGAGGGGACACAAACATTCGGTCCATAGCAGATGGTTAGATTTTCTCTTTAAGTTGATCTTTTTAAAAGGAACAAATGAAGATTCCAGAAGTCCATTATTTTAGTGATCAATTACCTTGCACAGACCTGGTTGCTGTTCCTTCTCAAAAGATCATCTTATACCCAGGATGATGGACAGTGATAATGCCAGTACAGTTGAAGTATTATATTTTATTTCTCATTTGGATCACTGAATGGTGACCCTCTATGATTCACCCCCCCACCACCAAAAAAAAAGGAAAGTCTTTATAAAGTACAAATAGTAAAAAAGGAAAGAAATCTCATATTATATAAACACTATGGAACGTTACATGCCCTGTTATATTCTTGAAGCCAGACTGTCAAGATTTTAATTTCTATTCTGCAACTTATAGGATGTTGGTGGAAATTTAATTAACCATCAAGAAGAAAAAAAGAGGAAATTTTATTTGAGCCAAACTGAGGATCATAACCTGGGAAGCAGATTCTCATCCCTATCACTGGTTAACCCCAATAATTGCTCCACTTCCAACAGGCTGCAAACAGAGATGAACCTAATTAACTCATTGACAGAGGATGAAGAGTGCCAGTAACGAAGCAAGTCCTTGGCAAAGTGAAGATGACCCAGACAGAAATACACTGTAGCACATGTCTTGGGAATAAAAAGAGAGAAGTGGAATCAAGGCCCATGACACCCTAAACACCTAAAGCTAGGGATCTGCTGTAGAAGCTGAGCTGATTAACCACCTCTCTCTATCACGGCACTGTGAAGCTTTCATTGCTAATGCCTGCACAATGAGACCAGCAGTTTCACAAAAGGCCTGGATCCCTCCCATCACCTCTACTACCTCACCTTCCCATTTAGTGTCCTGGAAAATAGGCAGAAGACTGTAGCTTGTGCATATCAATAACTGCCTATAAGCACATAAGGAAGTCATATTTTAAATGGATGTGAGAGAGGGAAAAGGACAAGGTGAGCACGAGCTACTTTGGGAGCAATTTTTGCTCTCTAAAACTTCCATGAAGTGATCTAAATTAGGGAGACACATGCATAATAATAGAAAAGTGGGATCCATGTCAGAAACAATGACAAATTTCAGCTAAATCTACAGAACATGAGATGAAGTTAAAGAAAGAAAAAAACAACTATCTCTTGTTTACCTAAGAATGATCTGCATAACAAATGACTAAAGCAAACGGTAGAATCCTGTCCACATCTTTGACAGACAGGGTAGGTTGAGAGGTGAGGCCACCTGTGGGACAATCAGGAGACCCATTTGAAACCAACTGATCCCTGCAGAAAAGTTCTGTTTGTCACACTGAACAGAAAGCCTCCTGCACTGTAAAAGGGACCCTGCAGGGACTGGCTTCTGATAAGAGCAGTCATTGCAGGCCCCAAACAGGGCTCCTGATGGTTTTGGGAAACATGAAACAGAAACTCTTCGTTGCAGAGGCACAATTTCTAATTCCTGCTCTCATTTTCTCCTCACTCTTCTCAGGCTGCCGTATCTCTGAATTTGCATAGTAAGTATTTCCAATCCAGATGAAAGCAGGGGGCAAAATAATACATTTACTGCAATTTAAGATAGGTATCCTCACCAATTCCCCCCAAGATACCTTATTTCTATTTCAATTTATTTATCCTTATCAATAAGATTAACACTAGCACAGTAAGTAGAATTTTTAAAAATCCTCAAAAAGATAATGTGTTTCAAAGAAATCAGAGCAAACACATCCTCTGAAATACGGTACAAAGAAGAAAATGGAATTTTCAAATGTTTACTTTGTATTTTTAACAAGATTTTGAGATAGTGGATCTATGAAACTAGAATAGTCCTATGCAAAAAAGGAAAGAGGTGAGGAAAACAATTTCTTCAACAAGTATTTATTGTATACTGCCATGTTGCAGGGACTGAGCTAGGCTCTGAGGACCCTGTTGTGAATGAAGAAGACATACTTCCTGTCCTTAACAAAGTTTGCATTTAAGTGGTCAACTACTCGTCTCATCCCACTTAATTAAAATTAATCACAAGTGTGCATAGCACTATGGTGGGGAACCATACCACAAGCAACACACACAACAGGAGGCTGCTGACCTGATTTGTGGAACCGCAGAAGGCTTCCCTGAACAAATGACATTTAAACTGAGAAGAAAAACATGAGTTGGAATTAGCCACGCAAGACTTGGGGAAAACATGAAGCAGGCAGAATAAAAATCATACAAGAATCATTAGAAATGAGAAAAAATAACATGTTCAAAGAACCAAGAGGCCAAACTGAAAGACTGAGGGAGGAAAGATACAGGTTAGGCTGGAAGTCCTAGAAGAAAGGGCTAGCTCATCCAGAGTCTAGGGAGCTATGTTGAGGATTTTGAATTTTATCCTAAGAATAATGGAAAACTGAAGAATTAATGAGCAAGAAAATGACATGATCAAATTTGGTTTTTGAATATCACTCTGGCAACTCTGTGGGAATTAGATTGGCAGAGGCTAGAAGGAGATGTAGAGAGACAAGATAGGAAGGCATTCAAGCAATAAAGATGAGAGCTCGTTCTAGGAGAGAGGCATCTAGATAGACTGAAGTCATTGGAAATCTGAAATAATTCATGGAAATGGAAAGCACTATTGATGATTAAAATCTGAAAAAAGTTACTTCAATTTTAAGTTGTCATGACATTCTCTTAGAATTCAGAGGAAAAGACAAAAAGGGTAAATATGATGAAATAAATACCAGGAGGACAGGCCTAAGAGGTCACACATTAAAGAATCTAAAAGATGAGAATGGCCAAATGGAACAGACAGAAAAAACAAAGTGATCAATGAAATAAAATTAAATGGTATGTGAATGAAGAAATGAGCTATCAAGTTACAGAAGCACACAGAGGAACCCTAAATACATATTGCTAAGTGAAAGAAGCCAGTCTGCAAAAGGTACCTACTATATGATTCTAACAATACGACATTCTGGAAAAGTCAAAACTAAAGAGACAGTAAAATAGCATTTTTCAGGGGTTCAGAGAGAGGGGTAGAGATGAATAGGTGGAGCAGAGGGCAATCTTAGGGCTGCAAAACTGTTCTCTCTAAGATACTATAATGGTGGATACATGTCATTCTACACTTGTCAAAACCCCTAGAACTGCACAATATAAAAAATGAACCCTAATGTAAAATATGGACTTTAGATAATAATAATGTATCATGAAAAGTTAAATAATTGTAACAAATGTAGGGCACTAATGAAAGATGTTAATAGGTGAAACTGTGTGTGGAGAAAGGAGGGGTGTGTGTGGGGTATGTAATTTGGGAATGCTATACTTTCTGTGCAATTTTTCTATAAACCTAAAACTACCCTTTAAAAATCGAATAAAAAAAGAAATAAGACAACTTTCCAAAGCTAAAGAAAGGCCTGAATTTAAAGATAAAAATGTTTACCAAGTATCTGACAAAAGTGCTTGGCTCTGAGTTTGTGACACCAAAAGAAAGTAAAGCCAGACTGAAAAATGAGGTGTTTGGTAGTAATAAAGTCAGTGAAAGGAGAAGCAGAAGAAGGGCACAGAAGGAGAGCAGAAAAAATGGATCATATAGATTACCCTTTAAAACAGGCAAAACACCAGGGCAAAAATATCCAAAGTATCTTAGGGATGAAAGTGGAGCCCATGCCAGCCACCAGTCAGAGCAAAGTGATACAGAAAGGCAGCATTTCCTTGGGTCTGGTCTATATGGGGCAGGCGACATAAATATAGCTGAAAACTAAATAGGAAACTAAATCTGTTGGACAAAAGCAAATGGTTAGGTTAGACAAAAATAAAATGAAGAGAGATGATACTTGGAAGACAGGAATATGTTACAGAAGCAAGGATCCCCACAAATGGCTTATCACCATGGGTAGACAGATCTGTTGTATGGTACACTCAGACTGGTTAGAATTGTCAGCCACCTTTTGGGGCTCAAGAGTAAAACTAACAAACCCTTACCCCTTCCTGAATTCTTAAATGATCATTTCCAAAAATCCCTTTTGCTGGAGCAGAAAAATATTTTTGACTGTCCATCCTCTGTTTTAGACAGAGGTTGAGCTATGGCCACTCAGTCCTAGGAATAAGCCTTTTATCTATTACTTCATCCAAGACCAATTATTTCTCAGGCCATTGAGTACTTTGTACAGTATGTTCTCACGCTGTCCTAGTGTTTTTCCACAGTTCAAAGGACTGGAATATTCAGGGTCCTAGAATCTTTTTGCAATATATTGGCTGGATCAATAAAACCAGGCTTTTTTGAATATCGAACTTAACATAATTGTACAATATGAGACAGTATTGGTGATAGAAACTAAGTCTGACCTTCCCATCACAAGGTTCTAAAAATCATTTATGTATGAGAAAAGCTGGGAGGCTAAAATACAACCAGAAAATCTGAGATGAGTGGATTCTTCTCTCGGACTCTCTATGTAAAAAATCACCCTCAATATATAAATGCTAACAGTTATGATAGACAAGTTCTACATTACAGAGGAAGAGAGGTAGGCATAACAAGCAAATTCATTTACCAAGGTTACAACTTTACTTCAGATGTTGACTAAGAAGTTAAACTTGTGCAGACCTAGTTTTTCTTGGCTGGGTAGTCATTTCTCATTTTGAGGAAGGAAGAAAACACTTCTAAGTATCACAGTCATCTTATATTCCTAACAGGGATTCTGCATCAGTCAGTATTTCCATAAAGACAATTTTAAGGCAGAAACAGGATCTGACTAAACTGAATGAATGAATATATTTTACAACAAACCTAAAATAGGATAGAGGTCAATTAATTCCCTAACAACTTTTCCTGCTTATGTATATTAGGCCAAGTTCAGTAGACATAACATTGATTTCTACATAAATTCCAATGATTATTTCTGTGAGACACAGAAAAAAATGAGAAGGATACAAGGGCATCTGTTGTACTACACATAACTTCTCTTTGATGAAGCAACCCCACAAAGAAGAATCATAAAGGGTGGGGGTGGACTGATGCTCGAGTCTATCTTAGCTGTAGAGTAAGCAAGAGAGGAAGATGGTGACAGATCAAAGAAACTTTAGCTTAGGTGTTGAACCAAACAGGCTTTGAATCTGACACTTTACTAAACTTGGACAGTCTGCCGAATCTTAGCTTAGAAGTACTAATGGGTATAATACTGGCCTCGAAAAATTGTTTCAGAAGTTACCCCAAGTGATTAAAATATAGGTGACAGTTGTCAATTCATTTCAGTGACACTGAAAAACTGCTAGTCCAATTTAAAAAAAATTGATGGTTCAGAAAGCGACCCCTGTACATATAACAATTTAACATATAATAAGTAAGGCATACAACTCCAAGCCAACTGTCTTGACTTTGGCCCAATTAGCTATGAGCAAAGGAGTAAGTCATGTGACACAAAGCATGATGATCTGTGATTCTAAAAGTGTCCAGTCTAGCCACCTCCTTCACTGAGGTGTCTTGGAGAAGAGCTGCCTATACTGCTTGTGACTGATTCATCCAACCAATTCTCTTTTGTGATTCAATTTGAGATCTTCTTCTCAGTGCTTCTACTGCTCCCATTCCTCCTTCTACTATTGGTCAATTGGGTTTCCATAATGGTATCAGAGAAAGGGAATAGTAATGCCTCTGCCGACTGGAGGATCAGATCACCATAGCATCAATCTTACTCTGATCATCATTTGGATGCCTATAAACCATGAGTAACAAAATATTCCTCTGTGATGAAATGCAAATCAAAACTACAGTGAGGTATTACCTCACTGCAGTCAGAATGGCCATGATGAGAAAGTCTACAAATAACAAATGCTGGAGAGGGTGTGGAGAAAAGGGAACGCTCTTATACTGTTGGTGGGAATGTAAGTTGGTGCAGCCACTAAGGAGAACAGTATGGAGGTTCCTCAAAAAACTAAAAATAGAGTTGCCATATGATACAGCAATCCCACTCCTGGCATATACCCAGACAAAACTATAATTCAAAAAGATACATGCACCACAATGTTCATAGCAGCACTGTTCACAATAGCCAAGACATGGAAACAACCAAAATGTCCATTGACAAATGAATGGGTAAACAAAATGTGGTACATATATACAATGGAATACTACTCAGCCATAAAAAAGAATGAAATGCCATTTGCAGCAACATGAATGGACCTAGAGATTATCATGCTAAGTGAAGTAAGTCAGAAAGAGAAAGACAAATACCATATGCTATCACTTATGTGTGGAATCTAAAATATGACACAAATAAACTTATCTTTGAAACAGACTCACAAACACAGAAAACAGACTTGTGTTTGCGAGGGGCGGGGGTGTGCAGGAGGGATGGATTGGGAGTTTGGGATTAGCAGATGCAAACTCTTATATATAGGATGGATAAACAACAAGGACTGTCTGTATAGCAAAGGGAAATATATTCAGTATTCTATGATAAACCATAATGGAAAAGGATATAGAAAAAAGAATAATATATGTATAACTGAATCACTTTGCTGTACAGCAGAAATTAACACAACATTGTAAATCAACTATAGATGAATAAAATAAATAAAAAAATTAATTAAAAAATTTTAAAAACTTCCTCTATGAGACCTGACTATGAGGCTATTGAAAAGATTTTTTGCTTTCCTGCATATATTTATAAGGTCCAGTATAGATGAGAGCTTACAAGTTTATGTTACTTGAAACCACCTAATGTATTAGTGTAGAATTCCCCAAACTTGTTCACTCATAATTAAATAAAATTAAACATTAAATACATTTAAATAAAATTAAACATTTTTACTGCAAGACTTATGGTCTTTAAGAAGATGCATTGTGAGAGATGTGACTTTGTTACATTAACATTTAAGTAGAGTCTGGTGTATTGGATGGTTCAACAAAAGACCATAAGGGAAACTGACAGAGAGAAGTTTATTATTCACAGATCCTGGAGGAAGTAAATGGCATGTCTCAAGGGGCCTCACAGGGAGGTCAAGGAAGAGTGCAGACAGAAAGAATGACAGAACCTGGGGCGCATGCTTTTATTAGCATCCGTAGGGGAAACTTTGGGGTTCTGGGTTAAGGCCAGATTGGTCAAATCAAACCAAGAAGAGCAGAGTTTTGATAAGCTCACAGAGGACTTATCTAAGGGCACACAAGGAGAAGGTCCTGGAAGGCAGGGGAGACTGTCGCTCACAGGGGCTCCTAGGGAAGTCATACCAAGAGCTTACATCTGCTTGTGACTCTGTAGGCTGTCATATAGAGCCTGCAATCTCAGGAGGAGATAGCATCAGCCCGAGGCCCTTTCAGGGCCCCTGGCCACAAAAAATAGATGGTAAGGCAGCAATATCATGGAGTAGTTAACTAACTCTCAACATTGGATTTCCATTATGTGAACAGAGTGTGCAGTGTCTCATCACTTAAGTGACTACAGAATCCTTCCATGTAACATACTGCCATATTAATTTAATTTCTGGTATTCTCCATTTCAGGAAGCACTACATTTGAACACCCCCCACTGCTACATTAATTATAAGAATGTGAAACCAGACAAACCAGAGGAAAGTCTTCTCATTTATAATCAAAGAAGATAATTAAAATAGAGTCAGAAAAAATCTTCATCTGGGATTAAACAAGAAACTTCCTTTGGGTTTTCCTGCTTTGGGTAAGTTTATCATGTTTGAAAACAGTATCCTCATTTGGAGTGGCTAAGGGGTGATAGGAATCATCACATAACTTTCCCCTTGTAGTGATTATCCAATGAATGCAGTGATATAAAACAGATGCAGAGTCTGAACTCAGTGATATCTGTGTGCTATAGAATGTCCTTGAAGATATACGGTTTTATTTCAGGTGCCATGAAAGTGGCATTCACCACTGGGTGGTTGACTGGCTAAAGGTTTCTTTGTTTTGCCTTGCTTTAATGAATAGTTAAGAATGGCCCTGATAAATATATCAAAACATTGGTACATATATGTATATATTTATATGTATATTGGTATATGTATGTACATATATGTATGTATATATGTGTGTGTGTAATATATAGATATTGTTTACATTGCAATTGTGTAAAAAATTGCTACTAAAGAGTTTCAAAATACTTCATTTTCTTAAATAGATAAATACATCTCATAATTTTGTTCACTTGAGTCATGTGCTGAGGTATTCTCTCCCTGCTTTTTGGACAAAAAGAAAAGTCGTTTGAATTATTCTAAGTTAATAGGAATCCTATAAATCCAGGACAGGCTCAGGCTCTGAAAGAAGCAGCAATAACTGCTTTTAAAAGGGGCAACTTTAAATTACCTAATATGGACGTGTACTTTCCAGTTATACCTGAATACTTTAAAATAGAATTGTCATTCGTCTTTTAGTGTGAAGGTTTTTGATCCTCCAAAGAACTGATGCTTTGACTCAGGATAAATGATCTATATCTGTAAGTGACAATTTTCAGAATATTCCAGTAGTAAAACTAGGTAGCTTGGTGCTTTGTGACCACCTAGAGGGGTGGGATAGGGAGGGTGGGAGGGAGGGAGACGCAAGAGGGAAGAGATATGGGAACATATGTATATGTATAACTGATTCACTTTGTTATAAAGCAGAAACTAACACACCATTGTAAAGCAATTATACTCCAATAAAGGTGTTAAAAAAATAATACATAAAAATAAAAATGAGTGAAAAATAACTTCCATTAAATGAAAACAAATGCTGCTATTTCTTTAGAGGATTACAACTCTCTGGTTCTCTAATTTTACCCATGTAAGGGTCTAACAAAATATTTATTCACAGATACAGGCTTAGGTAAAGAAGATTAACTGCCCTGTGTGTTAAAAGAACTCCCCAGGTTAAAAGTTTCATCATAAAAAAGCTGAACATATTTTTAAGAAACTTAAAGAACTTTCATATTGGTTGGTTTAACATACAGTAAATAAAATTTTACCTCCAAAACGTATTTCTTATACAAGAAGTTGTGAAAAAAATTGCAAAAAGCAAATCTATTCTCATTTTGTGCATTTTCTGTAAAACTAAAAGATATGTCTATTGTTCTAACTTAGCCAGTGAATTTTTTTTAAAAAAAGAAAAATAGCATGCATTCTAAGTCTTTATGAATATTTCTAAAGGGTTGATTCATTAAAAAACTGTTTAATTCAAAAGTTTGTGTTTACTTTGTAAAAATAAAAAAGATAGTGGCTTCAAAGATATAATGCACAAGATAATTAAGGAGATGATTTCATGTAGTTTATTGCAATAGGGAGAATGTCTACTAATGAGGAACACATCAAAGAAAAGGGAGAACAATTGGGGTTTTAAAAATGTCATAAGGAAGGATGGGGGTGGCTATTATTCTGGAATACCAAGGGCAAAGTCGTCCTTTGTGGTTAGCAGTTTCTCAGAACACAAAATGGTAAGGTTTTCAGAGAAAAAAGATGGAGGGATTTCTCAACTGTTACTGTTTTCTGGGAATATAGGACTCAAGTAAATTTCAACATTGTCACTGTTTTTTTTTTAAACCTTTAAAACCAGTGCTAGAATATTCACACACACACACACACACACACACACACACACACACATACACACAGATCTCCAAATTCCTTAAGATAATATTTATTATTTCCATATTACAGTCACATAGATAGATGTAGTTGGGAGTAACTGGGATGAGCATAACAGCCTATTATGCTGAAAAATTCAACTTGGGTGTGAGAGAGTGAAAGGTTATTTTCTCATCTTCCTCACTATCCACAAAACTTCTACCTAAAGTGGACTAGCCATTTTCTAAAATTTTTTTATCAGATTATGAATAAAAGAAAATTAGTAATTTTCATTTTTAATTAAGTGGAAAAACTTGTCATGAGATTTTTAAGGAGCTTTGGAATGACACATTGGCCTGACTGGGCTGCTAGACAAGGGAGAACAGATGAGGGCCAGAGGAACAGGACTCTGTCCTGTGATTGTGCACGGATCTCGTGTGGGAAGTATAGGCTACTGGAAAAAGAATGCAAAGCAGGTGGGAAGCCAGAAAAATGGTGGGCAGCAGTTCAGTTTTTCACGTGATCTTTCTCTATAAATGCGATTCAAGATTTCTGAGAATTTTTTAACTTCATGGCAACATGGAAGATGCCATGATGATGCCACTGCCACAAGGCCAGTCTGTCCCAGCCTTCATCTGTCCTAGAAGGTGGATACTAAGTAAGCTCAGGAGTTTAGAGAAATCATATGTAGGGGAGCTAGACTCACAGCCTGTGAAATTGGGGATAGAATCAGAACCGCCTTTACAATGACCTCCAATATCAGTATCATCTGGGTTCCTGGCTGTCTTTTCTAGAGAGCTCTCCATGTAATCCTCTTCTGAGACCCTGTCTGACACCACTTCCTCTCTCTCTCTCTTTCTAAGCTATTTCTGCTGTTATATTGAGAAGAAACAGACTATGTATTCTGGATGGTTATGGTGGTAACTTTAGGCAGGGGTACAACGACTTATACAATTCTTTGTTCTCTGCCTCCTTCCATTACAAGGTAAGCACAAAGAAGACAAATTCTTGTTTCCACTTACCGTCAATTCTGAGGCAGAGAACAGTGCATATATAGGAGGCACTTAACTATTAGTTGAGTGAAATCAATGACACAAATCGAGAGTAATTCTACTGGATCAACATGATAATTATAATGCAAACTCTCATCTCACCTCAAACTCAGACTCTGTTATTTATTCCCTTCCAAAAAAAATGAGTGAAGAAAATGGTACTTGTGGAAGAATAAAAACTATATATTCCACCAAACAGCACACACTCTAGTAAAATTATCTTAGTTCTTTGATGATTTAAATTTCCTCAGAGAATGTCCTAAGGAAAAAAGCATTCAAAATATCCAATACTGCTTTTTTAAAGAACATTTTCACTGTATAATTCAGAATGATCTCTACAAAGTTTCACATGGAAGTATCTCTGGGAAATTGTAAGTTCAAAAGTTTGGCTTCCTCTAAAGAACTTTTCCTTGTCTGAATGTGATGATTACATATTCCACTATATAATCCTTTTTCCATGGCTTCTTGGGAGCTCAAAGGCAAATTTGAACACTCATAGTAAAAATGTTACTATATTTGTTTTCTTAAAGTTAATATATTAGAAAGTACTATCATTTACTACATATCTTTTGTCAGGCATGGTGCTAAGTTTAGAAAAATTGCCTCTTTAAATTTTGTATCCTGAATGAAAGGTTTCATGCTGACTAAAAAGTAAGATTATTCTTATTACAGATGAGAAAGGGAAGTTAGATGGCTTTCCCATGTTCACATAGCAGTAAATAGGGAAGCTATTATTCAAACTAAGATCTGTGTAATTGCCCCTACACTGTATTCAGCCAGTGTATTCTTTCCCTAACCTTTATTCTATCTTACTTCTTTTCTTGCTCATCTTAGTTTTACTTATATTTTGCATTGTCTTGTTCTATTTATATTTCTCTTTAATCACAATTTTATTTTATATATTTTCGTTTAAGCTGCCTCCAATCCTCTGTAAAATAAAGTAGGGAGTAAACAAATATATAACAAATATTAAAACAGCAATACAAAATAGTCCTTAATTAACTAATGAGCAGCTAAGAACTTTGTACACTTTGCCTTGCCCTCTGTTATGAGCTGAATTGTGTCCCAAAAAATGACATGTTGAAGTCCTAAGGCCAGTACCTCAGGATGTGACCTTATTTAGAAATAAGGTCATTGCAGATGTGATTAGTTAAGATAGGTCATACTGGAGTATGGTGGGTTCCTATCCAATACCACTATTGTCCTTATAAGAAGAGAAGAGACACAGAGACAGACATGCACAGAATGAGACAGGTCAAGGGACACAGAGCGAGACTGTGTGTGACAGAAAGGACATGTGTTGATAGAGTCTTGACTCTATATATTATTTCTATAGAGCTGTGGGTCAGAGATCTATTCTCATATAAGGTCTGGCTATGGTCCATTTGTATATTCAGTCTCACTATTAATGATTTAATAGTATTATTTCTTAGAATTCAAAACAAAGTATTTAATGCTATGATTAGCTGTATAAATCCAATAATAAACACAACAGGATGTATTTTTTGCTATATTTTTCCCATTTACATTTCCATGCTTACGGCAAACTTTCTAAACTCTCCTCTCTTTTCAAATTTCCAACTCCTAGTCCTTTGTCATCATAAGTCAATTGCTGAGTTTCCTATTTTTCTTTGTTTCCTATTTTTCTGAGGTGCAATTAGAAAAGAACATCCACAGGTTCCCACTGCTTCCTCTCCCCATCCTCCTGCATATGCAGCTAATGCATTCAACATTCCCTCCTGTTACTCTCAATCAATTGTCCATGCTCACATCTGAGGCCAGTCCTGCTACTCATGCCCTGAATTTCATTCCCTCTCACCTACTCTAGTATATCTCTCCAGCAATCCTCCCCCTTTGTCTCACCATGCATTTTCCATCCCTACTGTATCATTTCCAGCAGCATACTGACATGCTCTAATTTCTTCCATCTTAAAATTGTCTTCTTTAGACCTTGTATTACCCTTCAGTAGCCCCACTTTTAAGATCCTCATTATAGCAAAATTTCATAAATAATATTTTTCTCTGTTTCCTATATCTCACCATCCACACTTTCATGAAACCACATCTATCTGATTTTTACTAATGACTGCTCATTTTCTGAGGTTATGTGGTTAAAAGGCCACTTGTGTTTTTGACATACAGATCAATGGAATAGTATAGACATTCTTTCAGAATGTAAGCAGGAAAAAATATAAAACCAAATGCATTAAAAATTTAGGTTGATTATCAACTTTTTTCTCTCCATTTATTGATCTTTTTTTATTCTAATGTATACTTAGGGGCTAAAATTATATATCAAGTAGAAAATGTTGAACAGGGTGGATCTTTCTGATATTCTAGAAGAGAATGGAGTTCAATTTTTTACATGTACTTTCTCTAAAATATGAGAAACACTTCCAACAAGTTTTCTAAGTGGAAAGCAGTGGAGCATGAAAAAACACCCAAAAGCATAGAGAAGGTAACAATTTATCATACTCCCTGGGGCTTGACATCTTATTATGATTCATTTTCCATGTAAATGGACTATAAAAAGATTAAGCGCTGGATGATAATTGTTATTCATTCAAATATCATAAGAATTTTGTTCTTTAAATTCCCTAATCATACAGTCCCAAAGAGATTTACAGCTTGTTTGTCTTTAATTTGAAATAACTCAAATTTTATTTAAAACTGGATTCGGGGGATAGGTGACAAAGAGAATTCTGCACACAAAGATTGAAGTACACGTTCAGTAGTAAAGTAGAAGGTTACTTTTACTTCTTCCTGGCTCAGGACTTAGCACTTTGATATGCCATCTGAATGGAAAGGATGAGAAATTGAAGAAAATGTGTTCAGGCCTTCATCAGGAACACATTTTTTAAATTAACAGACTTTATTATTTACAGCAATTTTAGGTTACAGAAAAAATTGATTGGAAAATACACATAGTTTTCACACACACCCTTCTTGACCCCCATAGAGTTTCCCCTATTATTTACATCATGAATTCGTGGGGTATATTAGTTATAACTGATGAACTGTTATAGACACATTATATTTAACTAACGTCCATAGGTTACATTAAGGTTTACTCTCTGTGTTGTGAATTTCTTTCCATGGGTTTTAACAAATATATAATGTGTCCATCTTTACTATATCATACAGAACAGTTTTGTTGTCCTAAAAATTCCCAATTCTCCACCTATTCATCGTCCATCCCTCCCTTCCACTGAAACCCTGGCAACAACTGATCTTTATACTGATTCTTCCCACAATGTCATATCATTGTATGTATAGTATCATGTCATCTGTAAACAGTGAAAGTTTTACTTCTTCTTTTCCAATCTGTATTCCTTTTATTTTTCTCCTCTGATTGCCGTGGCTAAGACTTCCAAAACTATGTTGAATAATAGTGGTGGAGTGGATATCCTTGTCTTGTTCCTGATCTTAGAGGAAAGACTTTCAGTTTTTCACCATTGAGAATGATGCTTGCTGTGGGTTTGTTGTACATGGCCTTTATTATGTTGAGGTAGGTTGCCTCTATGCACACTTGCTAGAGAGTTTCTATCATAAATGGGTGTTGAATTTTGTCAAAAGCTTTTTCTGCATCTATTGAGATAATCATATGGTTTTCATTCTTCAGTTTATTAATATGGTGTATCACATTGATTGATTTGCGTATATTGAAGAATCCCTGCATCGCTGGGATAAATCCCACTTGATCATGGTGCATGATCCTTTTAATGTGTTATTGGATTCTGTTTGCTAGTGTTTTGTTGAGGATTTTTGCATCTATATTCATGAGTGATATTGGTCTGTAATTTTCTTTTTTTGCAGTATCTTTGTCTGGTTTTGGTATCAGGGTGATGGTGGGCTCATAGAATGAGTTTGAGAGTGTTCCTTCCTCTGCAAATTTTTGAAGAGTTTGAGAAGTATAGGTGTTAGCTCCTCTCTAAATGTTTGATAGAATTCACGTCTGAAGCCATCTGGTCCTGGACTTTTGTTTGTTGGAAGATTTTTCATCACAGTTTCAATTTCACTTCTTGTGATTGGTCTGTCTATATTTTCTATTTCTTCCTGGTTCAGTCTTGGAAGGTTGTACCTTTCTAAGAATTTGTCCATTTTTTCTACATTGTCCATTTTATTGACATAGAGTTGCTTGTGGTAGTCTCTTAGGATGCTTTGCATTTCTGCAGTGTCTGCTGTAAGTTCTCTTTTTTCATTTCTAATTTTATTTATTTGAGCCCTCTCCCTCTTTTTCTTGATGAGTCTGGCTATGGTTGATCAATTTTGTTTATCTTCTCAAAGAACCAGCTTTTAGTTTTATTGACCTTTGCTATTGTTTTCTTTGTTTCTATTTCATTTATTTCTGCTCTGATCTTTATGATTTCTTTCCTTCTACTAACTTTTGGTTTTGTTTGTTCTTCTATCTCTAGCTCCTTTAGGTGAAAGGTTAGATTGTTTATTTGAGATTTATCTTGTTTCTTGAGTTAGCCTTGTATTGCTATAAACTTCCCTCTTAGAACTGCTTTTGCTGCATCCCATAGGTTTTGCATTGTCGGGTTTTCGTTAATTTGTCTCTAGGCATTTTTTGATTTCCTCTTTGATTTCTTCAGTGACCTCTTCAGTAACGTATTGTTTAGCCTCTGTGTGTTTGTGTTTTTACCTTTTTTTTTCCCTATAATTGATGTCTAATCTCATAGCATCATGGTGAGAAAAGATGTTTGATATGATTTCAATTTTCTTAAATTTACTGAGGCTTGAGTTGTGACCCAAGATGTGATCTATCCTGGAGAATGTTCCATCCGCCCTTGAGAAGAAAGTGTAATCTGCTGTTTTTGGATGGAATGTCCTATAAATACCAATTAAATCTATCTGGTCTGTTGTGTCATTTAAAGCTTGTGTTTCCTTATTAATTTTTTGTTTGGATGATCTGTCCATTCCTGTAAGTGAGGTGTTAAAGTCCCCCACTATTACTGTGTTACTGTCAATTTCCTCTTCTATAGCTGTTAGCAGTTGTTTTATGTATTGAGGTGCTCCTATTTTGGGTGCATATATATTTATAATTGTTATATCTTCTTCTTGGATTGATCCTTTGATCATTATGTAGTGTCCTTTCTTGTCTCTTGTAACATTCTTTATTTTAAAGTCTATTTTATCTGATATTAGTATTGCTACTCCAGCTTTCTTTTGATTTCCATTTGCATGAAATATCTTTTCCATCCCCTCACTTTCAGTCTGTATGTGTCCCTAGGTCTGAAGTGGGTCTCTTGTAGACTGCATATGTATGGGTCTTGTTTCTGTATCCATTCAGTGAGCCTGTGTCTTTTCGTTGGAGCTTTTAATCCATTCATGTGTAAGGTTATTATCAATATGTATGTTCCTATTACCATTTTCGTAATTGTTATTGGTTTGTTTTTGTAGGTCCTTTTCTTCTCTTGTGTTTCCCACTTACAGAAGTTCCTTTAGCATTTGTTGTAGAGCTGGTTTGGTGGTGCTGAATTCTCTTAGCTTTTGCTTGTCTGTAAAGCTTTTGATTTCTCCTTCAGATCTGAATGAGATCCTTGCTGAGTAGAGTAATCTTGTTTGCAGGTTCTTACCTTTCATCTCTTTAAATATATCATGCCATTCCCTTCTGGCTTGTAGAGTTTCTGCTGAGAAATCTGCTGTTAACCTTATGGGAGTTCCCTTGTATGTTGTCATTTTTCCCTCGTTGCTTTGAATAATATTTCTTTAATTTTTGTCAATTTGATTGCTATGTGTCTCAGTGTGTTTCTCCTTGGGTTTATCCTGTATGGGACTTTCTGTGCTTCCTGGACTTGGGTGGCTATTTCTTTTCCCACATTAGGGAAGTTTTCAACTATAATCTCTTCAAATATTTTCTTGGGTCCTTTCTCTCTCTCTTCTCCTTCTGGGACCCCTATAATGCAAATGTTGTTGTGTTTAATGTTGGCCTAGAGGTCTCTTAGTCTGTCTTCATTTCTTTCCATTCTTTTTTCTTTATTCTGTTCCACAGCAATGAATTCCACCATTCTGTCTTCCAGGTCACTTATCCGTTCTTCTGCCTCAGTTATTCTGCTATTGATTCCTCCTGGTGTATTTTTCATTTCAGTTATTGTATTGTTCATCTATGTTTGTTTGTTCTTTAATTCTTCTAGCTCTTCGTTAAACATTTCTTGCACATTCTCAATCTTTGCCTCTACTTTTCTCCTGAGGTCCTGGATCATCTTCACTATCATTATTCTGAATTCTTTTTCTGGAAGGTTGCCTATCTCCACTTCATTTAGTTGTTTTTCTGGGGTTTATCTTGTTCCTTCATCTGGTACATAGCCCTCTGCCTTTTCATCTTGTCTGTCTTTCTGTGAATGTGGTTTTTGTTCCACAGGCTGAAGGATTGTAGTTCTTCTTGCTTCTGCTGTCTGCCCTCTGGTGGATGAGGCTATCTCAGAGGCTTGTGCAAGTTTACTGACGGGAGGGAGTGGTGGTGGGCAGAGCTCAGTAAAGAGCTCACTTGTTTGCTGATGGTCAGGGCTGGGTTCCCTCCCTGTTCATTGTTTGGCCTGAGGAGACCCAACATTGGAGCCTACCCCGCTCTTTGGTGGGGCTAATGGCGGACTCTGGGAGGGCTCATACCAAGGAGTACTTTCCAGAACTTCTGCTGACAGCGTCCTTGTCCTCACAGTGAGCCACAGCTACCCCCTCCCTCTGCAGGACACCCTCCAACATTAGCAGGTAGGTATGGTACAGTCTCCTGTGGGGCCACTGCTCCTTCCCCTGGGTCCTGATGCACACTCTACTTTGTGTGTGCCCTCCAAGAGTGGAGTCTCTGTTTCCCCCAGTCCTGTCGAAATCCTGCAATCAAATCCCGCTAGCCTTCAAAGTCTGATTCTCTGCGAATTCTTCCTCCCGTTTCTGGACCCCCAGGTTGGGAAGACTGACGTGGGGATCAGAACCTTCATTCCAGTGGGTGAACTTCTGTGGTATAAGTGTTCTCCAGTTTGTGAGTCACCCACCCAGCAGTTATGGGATTTGATTTTATTGTGATTTTGCCCCTCCTACCATCTCATTGCAGCTTCTCCTTTGTCTTTGGATGTGGGGTATCTGTTTTGGTGAGTTCCAGTGTCTTCCTGTCAATGCTTGTTCAGCAGTTAGTTGTGATTCTGGTGCTCTTGCAAGAGGGAGTGAGTGCACGTCCTTCTACACCACCATCTTGAACCCGAACTCTGCACATCTTTTCATATGCTTATTTGACATCTGTATATCTTCTTTGCTGAAAAACACCTTTTTAAATAATACTCACTGTTTCCTAGACATTGCATTATATGCCAGGAACATTTAATATTTCACAGAGGAAAATAGATACTGAATTTACTACATAGTTGTTGCTTAAAAAAAAAAAAAAAGAGTCAATTTACTTTCTGAGAAAGATGGCAGTATACCCAATGACAAAAGCTATTTTATTCATGGAAAATTCACTACAGAACAACTGTTAAACGATAAGAAAAGGATATACATAAAATCCTGTCCTTTGCCTTCTTTTTTTTTTTGAATAAATTTATTTATTTATTTTATTTATTTATTTTTAGCTGCACATGGGTTTTCTCTAGTTGTGGCGAGTGGGGGCTACTCTTTGTTGCGGTGTGTGGGCTTCTCATTGTGGTGGCTTCTCTTGTTGCAGAGCACAGGCTGTAGGCACACAAGCTTCAGTGGTTGCAGCACGTGGGCTCAGTAGTTGTGGCTCGCAGGCTCTAGAGCACAGGCTCAGTAGTTGTGGCACACGGGCTTAGTTGCTCTGAAGCATGTGGTATCTTCCTGGACCAGGGCTTGAACCCATGTCCCCTTCATTGGCAGTTGGATGCTTAACCACTGCACCACCAGGAAAGCCCCCTTTGCCTTCTAAAATGGCTTGTCACACTCAAAAAAAAGGGGCATGTGCTACATATTTGTTAGAAGTACGGTATTTTCAACATGTATATATAATATGATACAGAAATTTCACTCTTGGAATATACCCAACAAAAATACATACATATCTGGGCTTCCCTGGTGGCGCAGTGGTTGAGAGTCCGCCTGCCGATGCAGGGGACATGGGTTCGTGCCCCGGTCCAGGAAGAGCCCATATGCCACAGAGCGGCTGGGCCCGTGAGCCATGGCCGCTGAGCCTGCGCGTCTGGAGCCTGTGCTCCGCAATGGGAGAGGCCACAACAGTGAGAGGCCCGTGTACCGCAAAAAAAAAAAAAAAAACAAAAAAACATATGTTCAGCAAAGGCACGTAAAATAATGTTTATAACAGCATTATTAATAGCATTATTAATCACCCAAAAGTTGGAACACCCTAAGTTTCTTACTAGAAGATTGAATAAATAATTTCTGATATATGTGTTCATATAGTGAAATACAAAAAAATGAAAGTGAGTGAACAAATTATTGCTAAAGCAACAGCCTGAATGGTTCTCACAAACATAATGTTAAAAGATAAAAGGCAGGCATAAAAGAACACAAACTACATACTTGGATTTGTTCAAGAACAGAAACGGTCCCTAATGATGGAAGTCAGGATAGTGGTTATCCTTGGTATTGGCAGACCCATGAGGGACTGGGCATGTGACTGGGGTGAGGCATGGGAGGGACTTGCGAGGTGACAGTAATGTTCTGTTTCTTCACAAGGTTATGTTCACTTCGTTAAAATATTTGAGTTGTACACTTGTGATTTGTGCATTTTTCTAAATATTTATATTTCAATAAAATGTTTACTTCAAAACACAGAGGTGCTATAGTAAAATTTCCATCTTTAGTCCTTATACCCTGTATAATGAAAAATTCACACATTAAATAAAAGTAAACCTACCTCTGTAGCTTTTAATTGTTAATAAAATGCTGAAAAAGGAGTAAAGTCTTGAATCTAGCTTTTCTGTACACCCTTCTACTTGAAAAAAAGTTTGATACTACATATGGAAAATATACAAGCATAAACATGTATATTTGCATACTACGTAGTTTATATATATATGTATGTTATATCTTAACTATCTTTATTTTTATCTCTATTTAATCATCCTTTTGAATCCTAATATACCTATGCACACTCTCCCTTTTTCCTGTCTCTCTCTCTCTCTCTCTCACACACACACACACACAAACACGAATTTGGTTATCAGTTTGCAACCAAATCACAATGGATATTAAGGTTATATAAATACGTAATTTGCATCCTGGGGAGGATATTATAATGAGGGATTCCTTAGGGATATAACTGTATATTTTCTTTGTCCTAGCCACGTTCTGAAAAGTGAATGACTCATCATATTGAAACTAACTGAATGATACTGGTTTAGATGGTGTGTAAGCAAAATACATAAAATGTGGTTATATAATTCTACAGCACTGATTTCTTACACAGCATCTTCAGTTTGGGGACCACTAGACATAAGTCATTTCACATTTTGGTACCACTGAAATCTGAGGCTATTCTCCTTTTGTAAATGTTTTAAGGAGTAATTATTTAAAACATTTTAATATTCATTTTATCTTAGCAACACACTGAAACCTTCATTTATAGATACCACGCTCCTCCATTCAGCTATTTTTTTTTTTTTTTTTTTGCGGTATGCGGGCCTCTCACTGTTGTGGCCTCTCCCATTGCAGAGCACAGGCTCCAGACGCGCAGGCCCAGTGGCCATGGCTCACGGGCCCAGCCGCTCCGCGGCATGTGGGATCTTCCCGGACCAGGGCATGAACCCGTGTCCCCTGCATCGGCAGGCGGACTCCCAACCACTGCGCCACCAGGGAAGCCCCATTCAGCTATTTTTACACCCTTTTCTCGTTCCTATATCACTAAACTAAAAGAGAATGTATTCATGTGCTTCTGAAGCCAGGATAGCAGTTCTGGAGGTAAACATTTCATTTCCTAGAAAGGAAAAAGCAAAAGGCTGGAAGAAACCTGGGTAAAAAGGTGAGATCTAAGACCAGTGGGTGATAGTTTAACTGAATGTCATTATGTTTTGCTAAGAATTAAGTTGAATGAAACTGGAATGGATGGGCCAATAATAGTAGTAGGAAAAAAAGAAAGAATTTTTGTTGTGGTGGTTAATCTGACAGTAATTGATCACCAAGTTTCCCCAAATCAAGTAATTATTCAAAAATCTTTCTTGTTATAAAGCAGAAAGTAACACACCATTGTAAAGCAATCATACTCCAATAAAGATGTTAAAAAAAAGAATCTTCTAAAAGTGAGGGCTTTATGTTACTTTTCCAAGTAAGGATACTGACCAACTGGGTCATTCTGTTTCCAGATCTGATCAGATTAGAATTTCTATGGCAAATGTCATTGATGCACCAAAAAAGATTGATAATTATTAATGGAATGAAACAAAGGCTATAATAAAAATACTAGGAGCAAACATCTCATAATTATCATTTCACAGCAAAAGTCTTTCAAATGTTTTAATATCATTGAATGTTTAAAATATTATTAATAAGATTTAAATCATGGTCATGATATTTCAAATATATTGAATATAAAAACTAAAGCTCAAAGACATATGTAATCAAATCACACATATACTTGTCCACTTCTAAGAGCCACTTGTTAAAACCAGAAAGTAGAAAATATTTTCAAAAATTTCTCCTGTGTATCACTTAAATTGCAGGACTGACTTTCTAAATTCACTAAACATGCTAATCTGATGTGCAGGTTTTCTTTGTGCACCAAATCTACTGTCTTCAAGGCTTTTAGAAATACATAGTTACCCACTAAACCAGCTTCAATAAACCAGTCCCCAGAGCTTTGCTTATCAGTGTGATATTCCAGATCTTCCTAAAACAGGCAAGCAAGAATTCATGCATGTGTGCACAGAAACTGCACATACCTCTCACTCTGTATCTGTGTATTTTTAAAAGACGCAGCAGTTTGGATGTGCAGGACACTTAGAACAGACTGTTAATCACATCTTAAGTAGGAACATCATCATTCTTATTAAACAATGATATTTTTGATGTTTAAATGAGGGATGATATCCCACTCTTACTATGTGTTGAACTTGTTGTAAGCATTTTCACATGCAGTGTGCCATTTCATCCTCTCAACAATTCTAGGAGGTTGCTATTATTTTACAGAAGAGGAAATTGTAGTATAGCAATGTTAAGTACCATCTAAATTTACACAGCTCAAAAGTAAAGCCCTTTGGTACATGCAGGTTATTCAATAAATATTTGTGAAATAAATGAATAATGACACAAAAAAAGAAGAGGTGGGGAGGAAGGGAGGGAGGGTGGAAGGGAGAAGGAAGGGAGGGAAAGAAATAGAGAGAGAGAGAGAGAGAGACTGGCAAGGGGGAGAGAGAGAGAGAGAGAAAGGGACGGAGGGAAGAAGGAAGGAAGGGGTATGTACACTTTAACTGCAAATCTGCTACAAAGTGTTAGAAGAATAGCTTCCTAAGCACTTATTATCTACCTAAAGTTTTTCACAGCAATTCAATGCTCTGTCAAATTCCATTAAAATGGCATTCTGTTTTGTTCTGCTTTAGTTTGGTTTTCTTTTATCTCAGTGGTGCAAATACTCTGACACATTTTATATTCTACTCAGCTCCTCTAATTGCATGTTTTGCTTAAGCTGGATACTTAAAAAATACTGAAGAATATGTCAAGAAGACCAACCTGAGAAACTCATTTTGAGAAGAGCCCTGGGGTAGGGCTGAATAAAGTTGTAACATGGGGAATGAAAGAATCAAATATCCCTATAAGCACATCAGATCAAGTGCTTAATGAATGTTTCAGATTGGAATACTCCCAACCCAAATGTATTGAAAACAGAAAAATGCTAGGTTGCGTCTATATATAGATGAGAGACTTTATATAAAAATCTGATTTAGGGGCTTCCCTGGTGGGAAGATCCCACATGCCGCGGAGCGGCTGGGCCCGTGAGCCATGGCCGCTGAGCCTGCGCATCCGGAGCCTGTGCGCCGCAACGGGTGAGGCCCGCATACCGAAAAAAAAAAAAAATCTGATTTATACAAGACCAAATATGTTATCTAGTTGAAAAAATTAGGCTCAAAAGACCAGAAAATACATTGCAAGAAATAATTTTGTTCAGGCAAGTGAATAGACTGGATGATACATGAGGTCTGATCTCCTTCATCTCTAATTTCTGTTATTCTATGAGTCACTGTCACTTTTTCTCCAACAGCTCAAAAAAATGAATACAATAATCATTCTGTCACTTACTTCAGCAATGTAATTCACAGCGGAAAACTTACAGCTATCTAAGGACTTAGAGGGAAATATACTTTCAATATTATTGAGGAAATACTATGTTATGTTTATTCTCCTTCAGTTTTCTCTTTTAGCACTTCTACATTTTTTACAAAGGAAAGGACAAAGAAATTCGTTCAGATCTGTATTTTGAATGACTGAATTAACTGGAGGCAATTTAGTTAGGCTGATCAGTGAAATTACACTAAAGGGAGATAGCTTGCTTGTAACCTAACATACTATTTGTATATTACCATAATAGTATCTCCTAGGCTAGAACAGTGTTTTTCAAACTTTAGCATACGGCAGAATCACCTGGAAGGCTTGTATAAACACAGATTCTTGGGGCCCACCCTTAAAGTTTCTGATTGAGTAGGGCTAAGGTGGGTTCCCAGAATTTGCATTTCCAAAAGTTTTTCAAGTGATGCTAATGCTGATGGCCCCATTGAAATTTTGTTAACCACTGAGCCAGAAGTTCCTTGAGAGAAGAAAATAGGTCTATATTCTTTGGGAAAAAGAAAGATTTCCTACTGAAAGAGATTTCTTAATGTTGACTCACTAACTAGATCCATTTCCAAGAATCCTGAGCAGAATAAAGACATTATCTTTATTTCAACACTGAACATTATAGTATTGATAAACTTGTATCAAAATAAATACCAAAGTCAACTTTGGATGGATAAATAAATTATATATTAATATTAGTACGTAAAAAGTAAGAAGAACATTTCTACCACGTTGGCAGGGAGATGATGCTTGGTAAGAGGGAGTAGGTGGTGGTTTGGAGTTAGTAACCATACGATAAATCCATAGAATGAGATTCTATTTTTCACTGAATATTTATGAAGACATATTAAAGAGAAACATACAGAGTTAGGGCAAAGGGTTTAAAGATAAATTTGATAGTTAAAAGAAAAATAAATGGGACAGTTCCAAGAAGGAAAAGTGTGATGGTGAGAAAATATTAAATTAGATGAAAATGGCTTGTTGGAATGCAGAACATGCTGGATTATTTAACAGGAGTTGGTCAATAGAATAGCAAATGCCTTGCCTGGTTATCTGACCATCAGCATGCCTAAGGGTCTCACTATGAATATAATTAAATAATTAGGCAATGAACTGTTAAACCTGACCATGCCCACATGTTTTAGGATCAATTTCAGGCCCCATGTGCTTGTTTATTCAATAAGAAGAAAAGTAGAAGATAACATCCTTATAAATGTATTTAAGAAACAGAAGCAAAGGTACATCAATTATGAAACTTGTGACACAAAAGGTACAAAACATCCTTGTATTAAAAATACAAAACTGGGACTTCCCTGGTGGCGCCATGGTTAAGAATCCACCTGCCAATGCAGGGGACACAGGTTCGAGCCCTGGTCCGGGAAGATCCCACACGCCGCGGAGCAACTAAGCCCATGCACCACAACTACTGAGCCTGTGTTCTAGAGCCCACGAGCCACAACTGCTGAAGCCTGCACGCCTAGAGCCTGTGATCTGCAACAAAGAGAAGCCACCGCAATGAGAAGCCCATGCACCACAACTACGAGTAGCCCCCTGGTCGCCGCAACTAGAGAAAGCCCGCGTGCAGCAACAAAAGACCCCATGCAGCCAAAAACAAACAAATAAATAAATTTATTTAAAAAAAATATTCACAAGGACTGCTGGGCTCTAAATGATACTGGCCCTCAAAATGTCCAGGACTAAGTGTTCAAAAATAATTGAAAACAGCACAGACTTTAAAAATAAAAATACAAAACAAAGGAACAAACAAAATAAAACAGAAATGGAGTCATAGACAGAGAACAAACTGGTGGGTGGTTACCAGACAGGAGGGTGGTGGGGAAAGAAAGAAATAGCTGAAGTGGATTAAGAGGTATAAACTTCCAGCTATAAGACAAATAAGATACAAAGGTGTAATGTACACACAGGTAATATAGTCAATAATATTTTAACAACTTTGTATGGTGACAGATGGTAGTGATCATTTCGTAATGTATAAAAATACCAAATCATTATGTCGTACACCTAAAAGTAATACTATGTTGTATGTTAATTATAACTCCATAAAAATAACAATATCTATAAAACACATAGAAAATAAATAATTCATACATTTACTAACTAAAAAAAATTACAAAAAGGGAAGCAGGACAACTACCTAGACTAAAGAGAAATGTCTCTTTTCAGCCAGAAAGTGTCCTATGTCTGAGAAAGGTTGGAAATTAGAAGAGCTTGAGGTCTGTGTGAGCAAAGATTTAATAGGTCTTCTTTCCCAATATATTTCCAGTTCTGGGTTCAGTGTTCACTACAGAATAGACTCCCTGTAAATATAGTATTTCATATGGGAATCTGATGAAATAAAATATTATAATGCTATGTCCTCTATGAAACTTCCTTCTTGAAAATATTTAACCTGAATATAATCAATTATTTACATCTAATTTTTGATTTACACAAAATGCAGAGTAAGGAACAAACTCAATGGCATCCGGAGGAAACAAACTGAGAAATCCAGAAGGCAGAACATTCTATAAGACAGCTAGCTGAGTCTTGTCAAAAGTCAAAAGTCATTAAAAGAAAGTATTGTTTTAAATGAAAAGGAACTTCAGTGAAACAAAAATTAAACATAGCATGATATTCTTAATTGGATCTGATCTGATCCTTAATTTGATCTTATCAAGAGGTTTTTGCATGAAACTGAATATGGGGTAAATGTTAGATGGTATTAGGAAATTATTGGTAGGTGTGATAAAGATATTGGGGGGCATCTACCAAGGTCCCACCAAAGTGTGGGTCTATCCCTGGCCTCTCTATTCTCTTCCATCAATCTGTGTATTCCTGTACCAGTGCTACTTTTTTTTTAAACACTGTTTAAAGTATTATAGTTATCAGAGTGACAAAAATCTAAAAATCCCCAAAGTGGCAAGTGCACTGGAAGCTCTCATATAGTGCTGGTAGGGATATAGATTGATACAATTGCTTTAGAGAACAATTTGATGTTAGCATGTATGAGATTGTTCCTTTTTATAGCTGAGGAGTGTTCTGTAGTGTAAATACAGCATGGTTTGTTAATGGATTTACTTTTGGATGTTTATCTGGTTTGTTTCCAGTTTTTATATATTATGAATAAAGCTACTCTGAGAAAATAAATAAAGGTATTTTGTGGTATTTAACATAAAGTCCTTATTTATTAGTAACACCTTATTGAAGTACATAGAAATGAATGCCATGATTTTTATAATTTACTGTAAAATTACTTCAAAAAAATTGATGAAGCAAACTTGCCAAATGTTAACAATTGTTAAATCCAGTGATGGGTGTATTGGTATTCATTATATAATTGACTTTTTTGAATGTTTGAAATTTTTATAAAAAAAATAAATTTACAGAAGAAAAAAGTATTGGTGAAGTGAGAAAAGTATTTTTTCTAAACACAATCAATTTATAATTAACATGTATATCCAACTAGAAGTCTCAAAATTCCTGATGTATGGAACAATGAACACTTTCTAAAGATATCACCTTGATACATTAATTTCACTTTTTCATGTAATATGATTCATTCTATGATGGTATTTTTATTTATTTTGTGCAGTCATTACCCTCCCTGTCAATAAAGTCTTATAAGAAATAATAACGGGAATTAGGAAGTAAGGGAGAAAGAGATGGAGGGGAGGAAGGGAAGCAGGCAGGAAGAAAGGAGGGAGAAATAATACTTGATTGGATGGAGCTAAAATTTCCCATCAGTTAAAATCTCTCCATGGAGAAAGTGTTTTTTTTTTTTTTTTTTTTTGCGTTACATGGGCCTCTCACTGTTGTGGCCTCTCCCGTTGCGGAGCACAGGCTCCGGACGCACAGGCTCAACAGCCATGGCTCACGGGCCCAGCTGCTCCGCGGCATGTGGGATCTTCCCAGACCGGGGCACGAACCCGTGTCCCCTGCATCGGCAGGCGGACTCTCAACCACTGCGCCACCAGGGAAGCCCAGAAAGTGTTTTTGAATTGTCTACCTGAGAGACATAAGTAGGAAGTATTCATTCACTGGATCCTGTAGTCCCCTATTTATTAAGGATTGGCTGAAAGTTGTTAACTCTCTCATACTTGTAAGTTCATGCCTGAGTTAGAATAGCTGCCTAGGTCCCTGTAGGTGTTGCACACCATGCAGCTTTGGCAACATGGTGGCCCAGAAGATGTGGGGCAGAAGTCAAGACAGATCCCAGTTCAGTGAGCAGACTCACACTGACCTGAGCCTGGAGACTGAGATCACTGATGGAACAACAAAGAAGAATCCATAAAGAGAAGACAGGTACTGAGCCATCATTCCAGTTATGGCAAAGAACTGAAGAAAGTGGGACATACACTAAAAGAAACACATCAAGTAAACCATTAATAAGTAGGACAAATAGTCTTTGGGGAAAGGTGAATAAATAGGACCAGGTGAACTGAACCCATGCAATCCTCCTAGAAAGAAGATAAAGAAAGCCCTCTCTCATGGCATTCTGACTACTGCTTGTCCTTGTAGGGATATCTGTGTGGTTCATCAGCCTCCTAATAAAGGACTTGCATTCTAATTCTCCTATATCTATAGCACCAAGGCAGTGAGGTCTTCATGCAGAAAAGCAATCATATCTGACAATTCCATGACCTGGTGCTCAGAGTCTATAGCAGCAGGGCTACTAGATTCACTGACACAGTATATTTCCTTTGTGCACTGTCATCAGGAGAGCACGTCATCTCAGTCCTTCTAACGGATCTTTTATCATTTTGTATTCTCTTTATTGGCACCCAAGACTTTAGATCCATTATCCCTCATCTCGTTTCATACTGTCATCCGACAGGCTCCTGCTAATCCTGTCATCTTGCTCACCCTTCATGGTTTGTGCTATTACAAAGCCTTTGCTCTTTGGCGACACATGTCCAGAGCCAGAAATAAGACTCCTTTAAATATGTTTACACTATTTTGATTCCTGATGGTGACAGCCTCTAGCTGCGATTTGGACAGGTTAACAACCTGAGGAGCATGAACTATTCTGGCATTCTTGGTGTAAAGTAAGCCTCAAAAAAAAAAAGAAGTGTCAAAGTGTTTCATTCCCCCATTTACATTCCTAGAAAAAGATTTCTGACTAATAGGAGGCAAATTGACCCACCTTGGTTGCTTTTTTCCATCCCTCACTTTCAAATCTTTACTTCAAGGTTACAAAGTATTTCTATAATTTGGAAAAAATAGAATAGAATGTATAAATATAAACTCCAAATTAGTTGCTGATGAAATCATGTCCCCTCCCATCTCATATGCATTTTATTCAGCAAATAAAGAGTCTGAATCTGTAAATTGAGTTCACTGAAGCTTAAACCAAATTTGAGCTTGAAAAGCTCATAGCATTTGGTTTTGCTTATAAATAGTGCCTGACACTTCCCAAATTCAATTAGCTTCAATTATTGCAAAGTCATATTATAAGCAAAACTTGAGTCTATAAGCCTATTTTAAAGTGGCCTCAGTATATTTTAGTGTGTGAGATTTTATTTTTGCTTTATGTTTTAAATTATTATTGCATTTCAGGGAATAGATTAGTTCATTTTTTCAAATCATGAATATAGCATTATTGGAAATTTGGGCAACTGGAGATTTTTGTTTGATCCTTTTCTGATTTTGCACTCTTTAATTTCATTTCAGTGCTGAAATCAGGGAAACTATGATTCAGTTTTTCTTGCCTTATATAAGCTAGAAATGCCTTGATAGGTGGGCTTTACTTATTATCTGACAATTATTTCTGTGGACAGATTTTCTCATTTACTTTTTTCTCTTAAAGACTCACAACAGGTGTTTAGAATAAATATAGGAAGCAAACGTCATATAAACTAAAAGCCAGAATAAGAGCTATTCATTGTTTGTGAAATGCTACTTTTTAAATATCTTTTTCTGAAATCAATCTTGGTCTCTTGAGAGATCCTGATTACAAGAAAAATAAAAAGGAGAGCAAAAAGAGGAAGAAAAATCTTCTATCTTTTTTATTATAATAAGATAGGTGTACAGTAGAGCATTTAGAAAAGATAGGCAGGAAAATAAAATAAATAGATAAAAATTTTATAATCTCAACACCCAAAGATAACTTCTATTAACGATTTTATGGATACCCTTACTGACTCTTTTCTCTCTATGCATATGAGGTTTAAAAATATGAAAATTACTTAAAATGTACCCAGCAGTGATAGTAGTTGTCATTGTTGTTATGGCTATATTTAATCAACTCCATATTGGATTAGTCATTCAAACATTCATTCAACACAGATCTTTTCAGTATCTACTATGCTTCAGCTACTATTCTTGGAGATGAGGAAAAAGCAGTAGGAAAGGCAGGAGATGCTATCCTTCTGGAGTTTACATTCCAGTGGAAGGACACATACCAGGGTGTGTGTGTATGTGTGTGTGTGTGTGCACGCATGTAGATGACAGATAGACAGTCAGATAAGTGCTACATGCTATGAAGCGATAAGTGCTATGAAGAATATAAAGCAGTGCAGGAGAACAGAGAGGCCATAATAGTTGGTGGGGAGGGGTTGCAATTTAAAATAAGTCAGTCAGGGAAGCCTTGCTATCAAAGGGATGTTTGAAAGGACTTAAAGAAGTTAATGGTGACAATCACATAGAAATTTTGGGGAAGAGCCTTTCAGGAAGCAAGTGATGCCCCACATGTTTAGGAAGAAAGCCAGTGTGGCAGGAACAGCATAGGTAAGGAAGAAAAGACTAGGAGATGGGGTGAGGTATGATAAAGTAGGGTTTTACAGGCCACTAGAGCACTTGGAATTTGACAACTGAATGAAATGGTTTGCCATGCCAGAGTTTTGAGCAGAGGGGTGGCACACTCTGGTTTATAATGGTCCAATGATCATCTTGGATATTGTGTTGAGAATAGCTTGTGTATGTGGGGCATGGGGAGAAAGCTTGAGGGAGAAACAAGGAAATTAGTAAGGAAGCTGTTAAAATAATCCAGGTGAGAGAAAATGATGGCTTGAACCAGGGTGATAGCAGTACAGATAGCAGAAATGCATTCGGACATATATAAGCTAAAGCATAATCCAGAATGACTGCACGGCTTTGGGAGGAAGAAGTTACCACTGATGTTAAGTTTAAGGGGTCTATTATACAAACAAATGTAGATACTGAGTAGGAAGTTGGATGGGTGAGTTTGGAGTTCAGTGGAGCCTTCTGAGTAGAGATGTACAATTGACAAGAATTAAATGATAATCAACTGGGTGAATATAGTAGAGAAAAAAAAGAAGAGAAAAAAGGATTAAGGGCTGAGCACTAGCAAACTCCACAATCTGGAGTTTGCACATATAAGGAAAAATCTGCAAAGGAGACTAAAAACATCAGTAAGCAAGTTAAGAGCAAAACCATGGTTGTTCAGTGACCTAGATGCCAAAAGAATACAGCACTTCATACAGAAAGTACTAATGAATTGTTTCCAGTGCTACAAGAAGGTCAAGTAAAATGAGACCTGAGGTTAGACAACTGGATTTAGCAACCTTGCAGTCATTGGTAGGGCAACCATATGTTGTCTGAGGCAGTCCCGCTTTACGCCCAGTGCCTCAGTGTAATAATCATTCCTGCTCCCATTCATTCTCAAAGATGCCCAGGCTTGGATATATGTTATATGGTCAACCAAGCTATTGATGACCTTATAAAAGTTGTTTTATGAATGATGGGGCAAAAATCTATTTAAAATGGTATCAAATGATATCAGAAGGTGGGAATTAGAGAAATGAAGCAGACTTCCTTTAGAAGGGTTTTGCTGTCAAGCAGAACAAAGAAATAGGCTGGTAGCTTGAGGGGATT
Organism: Mesoplodon bidens; assembly: GCF_964165515.1. Taxonomy (NCBI): domain Eukaryota; kingdom Metazoa; phylum Chordata; class Mammalia; order Artiodactyla; family Ziphiidae; genus Mesoplodon; species Mesoplodon bidens. The sequence goes on from NC_138160.1 coordinate 98,302,721, forward strand.
GTGATATCAATAGAGGGATATTCCACAGGATAGTAGAGGATTATTTTTATTTTTTATATAAATAGTTCAATATAATAATAGTTTTATAGTTCAATAGTTCAATATAATAGTTTTATATAAATAGTTTTATATAAATAGTTCGTGTCTTTTAAACATTCATTAATAAAGTCAATGTAGTAATATAACCAATAACTGATTTATATTAAAATATTCTCAAACCAACATTGGTTTAATAGATTAAAAACTTACATTCTGGATTCCCAGATATTGAAAGACAATAGTGGCCTCCAAAATACTCATCTTTCAATAATCCCTTCAAAAACAATACAAATCGGGGGCTTCCCTGGTGGCACAGTGGTTGGGAGTCTGCCTGCCAATGCAGGGGATACGGGTTTGAGCCCTGGTCCGGGAGAATCCCACATGCCACGGAGCAACTAACCCCGTGCACCACAACTACTGAGGCTGTGCTCTACAGCCCATGAGCCACAACTGCTGAAGCCCTTGTGATTGGAGCCAGTGCTCCGCAGAGAGAAGCCGCCACGACGAGGAGCCTGCACACCGCAACAAAGAGTAGCCCCCGCTCACTGCAACTAGAGAAAGACTGTGTGCAGCAGTCAAGACCCAATGCAGGCAAAAATAAATAAATTTATAAAAATATAATAATAATAAATTAAAAAACAAAAAAATACAAATCAAGAAAAAAATTCTATACAAAAAGCATGCCTTCAGCATAAATGAATATAGAAAATCTCTGAACATCAAAATAAAATAACTAAAAAGAGAAAAGTCTGTACATCCTAGATGTGCATGATCTTACATCTTCCTGCTCCACCTTGTCCCTGCCACAAGCCATTGTAGAAGGCAAAAGCTGATTCTAACATATATACACTACTATATATAAAGTAGATAATCAGCAAGGACCTACTGTATACACAGGGACCTATACTCAATACTCTGTCATAACCTATATGGGAAAAGAGTCTGAAAAAGAATGGATATATGTATAACTGAATCACTTAGCTGTACACCTGAAACTAATACAACATTGTAAATCAACTATACTCTAATACAAAATAAAAATAAAATTAAAAAAATAAATTGATAAATCTCTATCCAGATTAACCATGAAAGAAGAGAAAAGATGTATATTAATAGTATCAGGATTGAGAGAGGTGACATCACTACAGGTTCTGGTCATGGTCCTAATGTGGAATAGGGTAGAAAAATATGAATTGTGGAAAAGTAAGGAGAAGCCTTTGGGGTTGGACTAAAATTGGAGATATTCGTATGAAGTCATAGTTAAATTTCTCAGCTCTGTCCCTGGAAAGGCCCTAGAAGCAATGACATGCAAGTATCAAAGAGCTCACCTAGCACCCAGATCTTGGTTTCAAAATAAGTATTTAAAAGGCTATTGCAGAGTTTTACAATGACTGACAAACAGATTGCATAGAAAAAAGCATAACATAACTGACACAAGACTGATTAATAGAACACATTATTTGGACATGTTCATTAAGCATAGAAACCAACCCGAATAGTTTCTAGAGACCCCGTCCACCCCGCAGTTCTTAGCACTAGATTCCCAACCATGACCACTGGGTCACTGACTTAGAGTAAAAAAAATTTAAATATTACAAAAATGTCCACAGCCACCTCTCATAATTAAATCCCCAAAATAAATTTGCAAGACTGAATAAAGGCCACAGTGTTCTGTAACTCCTGAATGAGATTCACATTTTCTTTTATTTTTTAAACAAATGTTCATCTTATCCATTTAATCTGTTCATGGTGATAAACTTATGTATATGTCAGTTTGCCTTTGCATTTATCACATCTGTCTGTTCCCAGGAGACAAGAGCCATGTTTTTAAATTGATCCATCTACTACTCAGCACAACAGATAATTTTTTTTTTCCTTGTGGTATGTGGGCCTTTCACTGCTGTGGCCTCTCCCGCTGCGGAGCACAGGCTCCGGACGCCCAGGCTCAGCGGCCATGGCTCATGCGCCCAGCCACTCTGCGGCACGAGGGATCCTCCCAGACCGGGTCACGAACCCGCGTCCCCTGCATCGGCAGGCGGACTCTCAACCACTGCGCCACCAGGGAAGCCCACAACAGATAATTTAATGAATTTTGCATTAATGATAATAAGAGTTTAAAAACACTACTAAATTGTAAGTTTACAGATTTGCCTCCTCTTGCTTCTGATGGCCATTGCATTGATGGTGATGAACAGATGGTATGTGGAGAATTGTAAGCTATTTCCCAGAGATGATACTCTTTCTCAGTTTACCTCAGCCTCAAACATCATGTAACCTTATGGGTTTTTTCTAATGATACATCGCACCAAGCATTCCATTAAATTCTACTAGCTTTTAAAAATCTTATCAAGAAAATATAATAGTGATCAAGAACAAAATGTTAAAAACATAATTATCATATAAATTCATAGTGAGCATGTTCAAAGTTTTGTTTGACTCATTAATGATGGGCCAACAGAATGACAAAAATAGTTCAGGAGGGGATTCCCTGGTGGCACAGTGGTTGGGAGTCTGCCTGCCGATGCAGGGGACACGGGTTCGTGCCCTGGTCCAGGAGGATCCCACGTGCCACGGAGCGGCTGGGCCCGTGAGCCACGGCTGCTGGGCCTGCGCGTCCGGAGCCTGTGCTCCGCAGCGGGAGAAGCCACAACAGAGAGAGGCCCGCGTACCACACACACACACACACACACACAAAATGGTTCAAGAGAGAATACAAAACGACAGACATATAATAAGTGAAAAATATTTGGAAAAAAGAGTTTAGATTTTTTAAATGATTAATAAAATCATAAACTTGGAAATTATCTTCTCTATAAGACAAATCAATAGCATCACCACTGTACAAAAATAGCTTGCAGATTATCTATTTTCTCCAAGTTAATCTCTAACTTTAAAGAATCTGGGTCCTGATTAATAGTAAACAGTAAGTCAAATAAGTCACATTCCCTTAGAAATTCAGATGACCTAGTTTGATAGTTAGCACTCTAGTATGACATTGAAAGAAGATAAAGTCACTTATGCCTTAGTTCCAGGTTTTAGTTAAGTTTCTTTAACAAAATGTTGCTTATTTTTAGTATTAAATACAACATATATTAATGAACTGTATAATATACAACAAAATACTTCTCTAAATTCTCATAAAATCAAATTACTTTCTTTTTTTCTTTTTGGCTACGCCACTCCCTAACCACTGGACTGCCAGGGAACTCCCTCAAATTACCTTCTAATAGTTTAATTTTGCAAACTATATTTCTAATCTTTATACGCATAGGTCCCAGACACGGGAAGTATACAGTAAAAAGGCACAATTTTCTAGTTCCAAATACATGCATACAATACACACACATACTCACATATATGCAAACACATACTGGTATGAATATAAGTTTCCACTTTGTGGGGGGATACTTTATAACCTTAATCTAGTCAAGGAAGTGAAACAGTAAAAGTGAAGCTGAGAATAATATCTGATGTTATTGATGTCCATTTGGCAGTGTAATGTACGATACCTCTTTGATGAGTATGCAGGTACCACTAGATGGTTCCCAATTTCTTATATTCAGGAGACCTACCGAAAAATTAGACTTTACACTTGGTCCACAGTTTTAGAAAATACTTCTAGAAACAGTGCTTTTGCATTTTAAATGCTCTGTAACTGAATTACTTGATATTTATAGCTATTTTTAATATAAAGAAAATTGATTTTTCCAGTTGCTCTTGATGTTTCTGAAATGCTATCCCCACACTACTTTTCTAATATTATTTGTAGCTATGTTCTGTTTTCCTGAACACATTTGAATGTACATGTTTTTCCTCAATGATGTAAATTCATTTGTTATGATAGTAGCTGCATGTATGGGTCACTGGCATGATTTGGTTCATTTATTTCCTTGATAGCTTAGATTTATGTTTGCATTTATTCAGAAAGGAAACACATGATTCCGAAACTGTTACAAGGAGGAATATGTTCAATGTTTAGTTTAGGATACTAATCTTGAGCGAATTCCATTAAATTACTGTCATAATAAATCACTTGCTGCTTTTTGAACCTGATCAGAACTAAACAGTGCAGCTATTGAGCAATTTCAAGTTTCAGACATTTCAGGACGTTGGAAATGGTGTCCTGCTTTTCTGTTTAGTCAGGTGATACAAAAGTGCATTACCATCCATAAGATATATTTAATACATGAATAAAGAATATCTTCAAAGCCTTAAGTTAGTTTTCATTAGCTCTCAGAAAACCAAGAAGCTTTAAGTCATCTTATTGCTGATCAGACTTTTAGAAAAAAGACCTCTCTCTTAGTTATTACATGTTTTGTTAGCTAAGCCCCATTTGATCCTTTTTTTGTAACCTACCAAAACTACATTTATAATAAAACACTCTTAAATGTAAAGTGTCTGTATAGACTCTGTAACACAACAGTACTAATCTGCAGAGACTTTGAAATCACATCTAATCTGTTTTCAGCAATTGAGCTATTACTGACTGACATTACAAGACTCTATATACAAGAGTGTATATATAGTGAACTATATGCATCCAAAGAACATTTACAAAACTGGAATTTACTTTAGGCTGCAATTAAAGCATTCATTATTTAAAAAGTCAGAAATAATACACATCACTTCTGAATCCACCGATCTGCAAAACCTGACATTAATGCTAGATGGAGAAGTTTTTTTAATTCAATCTCTTGGAAACATAAACATATAAAATGCTAGAGGTAGGTTACTTAATATATAAGCCACTACCCTCCATGTGACTATTTAAATTTAAATCAATTAAAATTAAATAGCATTAAAAATTGAGTTCTTCAGTCACACTAGCCACATTTGAAGTATGCACTAATCACATATGTCTAGTAGTTGTAATATTGTACAGGAAGGTGATATGAAATATGCAAATGCAGAGCATTTCATCATTGCTGAATGTTTTATTACACAGTGCTGGGCTAGAGTAGCCAGTATTCACTTCTCTATTAGACTGACTCTAATAGTGTGTAGACTAATTTTTATTCCGATTTTATCTATATCAGGTGAATGTTTGAACAGAGCCATAATCTATGTTTACAAGATAAATATATTCATTTTTATCAATTTAGTAGAAAAAAGCCTTACTACTTTTTTGCATGTTTTTTCCTGGCAAGACCTGAAAATTATATATGAAAATTTCCTACTAATTGGCTTCATGTTAATTTCCACTTGCATGTTTAACAGTCTTTCCTTAAATGTTATATCACCAATTTATTTACTGCATAGAGGCTGAAAGCTATAATATCTTCTGATTGACTTATAACTTTCAATAATTGAAAAAATCATCCTTGCCCTATCTCTCTTTAAAAAAAAATTCCAAAATGAGTATGATGCTATCCTTGGTTGAGAAAAATGACATATAGCAAAAAAAAAAAAAAAAAAAAATTGGAAAACAATGTTTTATTTTCTTTTGTCTCCTGTTGTGTCTTGGTTAGAATCCAGTTTTTAATTCTACTAGTGTATGGGGGAAAAAATGTGTGCTTAATACTCCACATAACTGTGCCAGCTTAATCTCTCCCTGCTTCCACACCTGTGAACAGGGTTTAAATTAAACTGTATGATTCACTATTTCCCAAACATATACTGAGTTTCCTGTCTATCTGCTTTTTATCCTTTCCTGAATTTCCACCTCATTCCACTCCATCTTTAAAATTAATCCAGATCTTAACATTCCTAATATACACTGAGTCACTTTTATTCCTGTAATTCACTTATTTATTCTCCTACCCCATTAACTTCTTGAGAGTGGGAATTTATAGATTACTGGTCTATATATAAGTATATATTAGATGCTTAGTATATATTAGGCAGATTGAATTAACTTACAAAATGTCCATCAACAATGAAATATGGCTGTTATCTTTCAAAACAGGAAACTTAAGGAAGATACTAGGAACTTTTTTACTTGACAAAAACTTAGAAAAATATACAAAGAATACTAGTAATAATATAACAGTTTTTATACCTGCTAATCAACCCAAAATTAAAGAATGTTATTCTTTTGCCATATTTGCTCCAGATCTTTCGTTTTTAAACAAATCATATATATTCAATTGGATTACCTTTTACACTTTCTCCAGACTCATTTTCCTTCAGCCTTCCCTTTTTAAGGTTAACTATTATACCAAAAACTCTCTTTTAGAAGTGATTTGTCCATGTGTACATACAATCATTTATGTTAATACTTTTCAAGATTCTAGTTCTAAATGAATGGCTTTGCTTACCATTTAGAACACTGAAATATCAAAGAATACTTCTTAAACAAGTAGCTTATTATTTTTGCTATATTTTGTTTCTGAACTCTTAAAATAAGTTAAAGAAGAAAATCACTTGCCTTTGTGAGAGCTTTTTTTTTTTTTTTTTAAATCCTTTTCACTGACTTCACAGATAAATAAACACTGGCTGCCAATTACACTTGCAGGATAATTGATCCAAATTATCTAATCCAAAGCTCTTTGAAAAATGAAAACTTCAGTCGATCCTTAGAAATGTCATTGATTAAAGGTCCAGGTCTAACTGGACCTGGACTGTGCCCTTGAAAGCTGCATGAAGTGTTCCTTTAAAAAACTCATGACTGAATCAGTATATTAGGAGCTCAATTATAGAGGATATTTTAATGGGAGAACACTGTGCCAGGTGTTGGGAATAGAATAAGACAACGGAGACACTGGTGAATAATACGTGACCTTGTGTAATTAAATCTAGAAGAGTGTTCTGCAAACTATAAATCCTATTGGATTTGTGAGTAAAAAAAGATCAATGAGACCTGAAGTAACAGAAAAATATCTAATGAGAGAGATTTGCAGAGTGAATAGGACTTGCATATGTTACAGCAAGAAGAGCATTCCTGGCAATGGAATGCCCTAACGGTAGTGGTGGGTGGGTATTGGAGAATAGTGGAAATAAGTATGGATTGAAACACAAGGGAGAATATAATAGAATTCAACATAAACTCTATTTGGTCTTTAAAAGTCCTTGACTTTTATGATTCCCTTCTTTCTGGTCATGACCTTGATTAACCAATAATGATAAGTTCTTAACACATCTGTATCCTTCTCTTTCACTTTTTAAGAAAAAGGCTTACAAAATTATAAGGATATTTTAATGTCGGGTGATAGAACTAAGCTGAATCCAAACTGTAGATGAAAATAATCTTTAGGGGTGGGTTTCCTTACAACCATTCCACCAGATGTGTTAGAGGAACACTCACACATTTATTAGGAAGAGAAATGAGGCGTAGAGAAATAAAGTGGTTCAGCCATCAGCAAATAATGCTTCTGGGACAGAGTGGAAGAGAATCCTAAGGTTGGAAGAAACATTCAGAGGTCATCAACTGCCATTCTCATCTGACGGCTAACTGTGTTATTCAGTGCCCCCCAGAGGAGAATTTCCTATGTCCTTTTTCACTAGCCTCTCAAAAGTTTATAAGTCTATGTTAGTTATCTCTTCCAGAACTGCTCCTGTCTGACTTCGGCCCACTTAGAGTGAACTTCTCTCCAACAGACATGTTTCCAAGTATTTTTAATTGCTTGTACATAAAGCACAGTGCTGCTAATTTTATTCATTTCCAATGCAAATTTTAAAACCATGTCTGCTGCAAAGTGAGGAGGCTTTAATAATAGCTCTTTTTTAGACTTTAAGAAAGGAAATAAGGTATCATAAAGTTACCACACACAGAATCTGAATTTAAGTGGCTTATCTTAAATACTTTGTTTCTCTTCGGGGTAGTGTGTTCATACATCTCCCGTGCTCCATGCTGAAAAGCAGTTGAGTTGACAAGAAAAATACATGTCACCCCAGTAGAAGTCACAGACTGTCACTCTATTGGTCTACTCCAGATTTCTGTACCATCTCACCTCCAACACTAAAGAGTGTGTTTCAGGTCCTCTTGGGGTTAGGGGGTGGTGGGGAAGTATGATACCATTATGACAAGTTTCAGAAGCTTTCAGAACCACATTTCACAAAATTGCAAAACAAGCATTTTCCAACATGATGTACTTCTGTTCACATTTTAAGTATGATGGCAGCATGACATGGTCATAGGTTGCTGAAGTCAATAATTCAATGAGAGATCTATGAAAGAGAACTCTTCTATATCACCTTCTAAAGAGGACTTTCTTAATTGAGTAGGAAAAAAAATCGTAAGATTTCCTTTCCTGGGTTTTCCTCTAATAAGCATACATTTAATGTCACTGGAGATATTTAATGGGAAAAAGAAATAAGTCACCTTATAATTATATGCATACACTTTGATAACCACTGGTTAACACTACTTTGTACAACTATCAACTAGATGCCATTTTCTTTCACCTTCAAAGGGACATCACTCCAGCAATTTCCCCCTCTTGTGTTCGTATTTTCCCTTGCTGCTGGATCACTGCACAGAAAGACACCAGCTCCCAGCTACTTCAGGGTTTGCCTCAGTTGAAGAAAGCTGCCTTACCCAATCAAGCACATGCTTCTCCCAGTGGGCACACATCCAAAAACCAACTGTGCCAGGTTATTAATACCTGGATGTTTAAGACCAATGTAGGACACCCCGACACTCCTATTATGTTCATAGTGCTCTACAGGACTGCCCAAGACTTTTTTGAGCCTGCATCACAATTCAAATGCATCACAGTTCAAATCCACCCTCTGCTCCACCTTGCTTTCTTCTTTTCCCTCCACAGATGTGAATCCCTAATAAATATCCAGAATGCCAAAGTCCATCTCAGTGTCTGCTTATGTAAAATGCCATGCTGTGGTGTTCTTGTCAAAGTCACAATATGGTCTTCACGCTGCTAAATACAATGGCCAATTTTCAGTTCTCATCTACTTGGACAAGTAATTGGCCTTTGGCCTCTCTCATGCCCTAAATTCTTCAGTCTATTCTCACATAACAACCAGAGCAATCCTTTTAAAATATAAGAAAATTCATCTCCCTCCTCTACTCAGGACTCTCCCATGTTTGCCAGCTCGTTCTAAGTAGGAGTCAGAGTCTTCACAATTTCCCCCAAGGTTCAGTATGATAACTCCTTCACCTCCTAAGCCTTTGACTGTATCTCCTCCTACTATTCCTCTTGTTCATTTTGCTTCAGCTACATTAGTCTTATCACTGTTCCTTGATCTATTATGATGCCAATCACGCCCCTATATATTGGCATATCCTAAATATGACTAGCCCCTTCATCTCCTTCAATACTGCAACATTGCCTTTGCAGAGAGATCTCATCTAACTACATTAATTATACCATCCCCTCCTGCCCTCCCTGCTTTCCTATTTCTTGTACCTTTTTTTTTTCCCATAGCATTTTTTACCATCTGACTCATAATGCGTTGATTTGGTTGTTTGTCTCCTCCCACTAAACAGTAAGTTCCATAAAGTAAAAGATCTTGTTTGTTCACTATTATAATTACAGGATCCAAAATAATACAATAAATTCAACAAATTTAACAAATAATCATTGAATGAGCAATTTAAGTAATGAATCACATTCTGAGAGTGCAATGCATCTTCTTGGGAATAATAACAGCTCTACTTTGGGTGTAAAACATAGAGTAGTCTAATATTTTACAATATGCTATAAATCCACAGTAATGTCATATACCTCTGAGGTGAATATATCTAGAACACTCACCTATTGTTTATTTGATATCCCTCCTGGGTACATGCCTTTTCAAAGCTGTGGCAATTGGAAGAAGTACCAAACATCCTTTGGTTTTGGAACATTTCTAAGTTCCAGGGCTGTTCTGAATGCAGTCATTATATACGGAAATGACAGTAAAGTTTTAAAACTAGATTTCTGTTTTAAGAATAGGTTAGGAGGTTCAGTCACTATGATAATCATTCTGACACATATTAGTTTGCAAGGAACATAGACTAGAATGGGATGTTCTTCTCAAAATACAATATAGTTTTAAAGAAATTCTTGTTGAACTAAATAAGCAAAGACCTTATGCCAACATTAGTGTAAATGCCACTAAATCAAGAATGATAAGTAGTTTTTAATCAGCCAGACTCTGTGACTAATGGATTGACCTGGTCAAGGCCTCTAAGGATCCAGACGGGCTTGCCAATCTGCATTACCTTATTTAAATTTAGGGTGCGGGTGTCATAACAACAAAAAGACATTGTGACTACACTGACCTCGTGTAGCAAGGTGGTTCAGTTATAGTTGTCTCCGAGGATAAAAAATAAAGAAAAGGAAAAACAAGAAACCATTTAGGATTCCCAGTTAAATGATGATCATGCTGGCAGAAAAATGAACATCTGGCTACTTCTACCAATTCTTCATCAGAAAAGCACTTATGCTTCGGGTATGCACCTGCATTATGAACACATGATTTCTTATCTATGCAAATGTAAAGGGGAAATATAAAACTTTTTCATTAGTAATGAATAAAGCAGTAAGAACAATTTATTTGAGGAAAAATTACATAAAAGTCATTATGGTTGGGACAACCTCTTTTCAAACCTAAAAGAGAACCAATTTTTTTTTAAATTTTCAGTAAATAAGTACTTATTTTCAGTAAATAAGTACTTATTCAGTAAATAAGTACTGACAAATGTAAAGTTTTACATTTTAAATTAAAAACTACATGGAGAAATATACAGTTTAAGATGCCCCGATTTTACAGTTAAGTACTAACATTTGTAATTATATATTTAATTTTGCCTTTAACTTTAATATTTTAAATTTTAAAAATTAAAGCCTTCAACTTTGATCAGAACTGTAGTCTCCTAAAAGGGCTCAATGTTCTAACTATGAAAGTAAAGATTAGTGGAGTTTTAAAATAATTGTTTAGAAAAAGGATTTTTCACTGAAGTTAAGGGTAATTTTATAGAATTAAGAGCTATTAATAATATTTATAATAGTAAAATATTAATAGCTAACATTTATTAAGTGCTATGTGCCAGCCAGTATTTTAAATTTTTTCCATGTATTTTCCTCTTTTATTTTCACTAACTCCTCCTCAGGAGTGAATTACTATTTTGATAACCATTTACAGATGAGGAAACTGAGTCTGAAAATTCAAATACTCTGGGCAAGGACACAGAACTAGTAGGTGATGGGGCCAGAATCCTAACCCAGGTACTCTGACCTCAAAGCCCATGTTTTCAATCCCATAGTGTTAACACAAACTACTAGCTTAGGGAATAAAAGGCTGAAGTACAGAGCTCCAGCAGTAAGTCTGTCTTGATGGTGCCAGGAGAGGCAGTTGTAAATTGCAAAATCCAGGCAATCTTCTGGTCATTTTCTCTCCCCAATGGCAAATAAATGGCTTGACTAGTAGTTTTGACAGAGCATATCAGTTGATTTGGCATCAGCAGACAAAGTCATTGTCTAGCTACCATATACTACAGGGAGGTTCTTGGCCAGAGTCCCCGTCAGCATTGTTTCACAACACTGTGAATCACATACTCCCTGCAGAGGTTCAAGCCACAATAGAGTACATTAGACCCCGTCTTCAGAGCTCAGCGAATTTAAGGAAAATTTAGAGGATAGTACCATGCCCTCTACATCATCTTATTGCTATTTCAACAGATTTACTCTCAGGCAATGACCTTAGGTGTTTGGCTACCCAAAGAAATTCTTCAATGTCCTAGGGAAGTAAGTTAGTGGTAATAAAGCTTTTCTAAATCAAGTTCACGTGCATGTTTGTTACAAATTAGGTGATGTTAGCAAATGTTATAGAACGGTTAGGTGACAAAAAGACTAGATTTACAAAAACTATTATACCTCCCTAACACACACACACACACACACACACACACACACACACACACACACACACACACTATATCAAACATTTTTTAGCCTCTACATTCTCACATCTTTTCTTCTGGATTTAACTATCAGCTCTATGTGAATAACCCTCAAATAATTTCTAATCCTATAAACTTAGCTGGCCTGAGCAACTCAACCTCTTGAAAGGAGACTGCTAAGTTGACATCTTTCTAAGGTCCCTTGGGATATAGTTAAATGGAGACGTTTGCTGTTGAATTTTAATAATGGTGTTCATAAATGAGGTAAATAGCAACAACATGTCCCAGTCTACCTGGATCTCAAAGTTGAGAGACCAGGTTTACTGTCCAGGCTGACCTAATCTAGGAATTGGACTGGTTGAATGTATAAATTTGAGTCAAAGATCATTAGATGGCAAGGAAACTAGGTCATGGGGATCCTGAAGAGGCCATGAGAGGAGAAGCTAGGGAAATAACAGTCTAAAGAGAGGAATATAAAGACAGCTGAGATCGTAAGAATGCTAATGAACAATCCTATGTGTTTTATGCCTTAAAGGAGCATTATATATCGTGTAGCAAATTACCCCGGAATTTAGCAGCTTACAGAATGTATTTACTATCTCATAGTTTCTATGGGTCAGGAGTCAGGGCGCAGTGCAGCTGGTTTAATTAAGGTCCTCATGATGATGTGGCAGTCAAGCTGTCAGCAGGGGCTACCCTCATCTCAAGGCTCGCCTGGGGCTGAAGGATCTGATTCCAAACCCACTCTCTTGGGCCTCTCCTGAGGTCAGCCTCACAACATGGCAGCTGGCTTCCCAGTGGTGAGATGTCTATAAGGGAAAGGGAGAGAGAGCACACCCAAGGCCTGAGCTGCATATTGTCTCTTTGTAACCTAATCTTAGAAGTGAAGTCCCATCACTTTGTCACATTCTATTCAGTAGAAGCAAGGTCCAGCTGACACTGAGGAAAGAGACTACACAAGGGAGTAACAACCGGGAGAGAAGATCAGCTGGGTGCTCCTTTAGATGCTGCCAATGAAAAAGGGTAACAGAAAACGTAGAATAAGTGATACCCAGCCAGAAAAAGTCTGGCTTCATCTAGATTTTATCTAAATACTTATCTTTACATTCCAGTGTGCTTTAAAGGCACCTGGGGAGCACATTAAACCCTTAGCCTTTTAGGTCTCACCACGAGAAATCTCAATTCAAGAGGCCTCAGGTAGGGCTGGGTGCACCCCATATTTTTACCACTCCCCCTTAGAGATTAGAACATAAATGATGTGCAGACCACAACTCGGGGCACACTGATCGAGGTAAACATTTTTTTCATGTCCTAAGCACTGAAGTGATTATAGTCCCCACTCCCCAAACACACACTTACTGAAATGTTTTTAAAAAGAAAAATACTAGACTTTAAAATATGTATAAACGATTCTAACAAAATTCTATTTTTTTTCTTACAAAAGCAATTTCAAAAATCTTTTGGAAATGTCACTTGAAAACACTTACTGCCTCAGTTTGAAGTCCTCTATTTGTCGCTGCCTGCAGTTAGTCTGAGTTTGCTTACTAGTCATCGCTAGTGAATTAGATTGTCACTTAGTGGGAAAAGTAGTCTGATGTTTCTGGGGATTGAATTCTCATGTTATCCAGTACTAGATGGATGGATTGTTTCAGATTGCCCAAATTCTGTTTCTTCATTTTAAAGGTGTGAGTAATAACATCTACATCAGTATGACTCTGTTGTGAATTCAGTGGGTTAGCCAATAGTAGTGGACCAATTAGTACAAAGTAGGTACCCAATTTGCAGCATCCAACAATAAATCTTGAACTCAATAAATGGTAACTGTTGTCATGATTGCAGTAGATGCTTTGTGGTTATAGATGGTTATATTTTTCTTCTGGTGAATTTTATGTTCCCATTTGGGTATGGCAAGGTCATCACTGTTATATTGTTATGTGTTGTTTTGTTCACTTACTGTTTTGTATATACTATTCAGCTTTAAAATTTCCAAAAGCATCCTTTAACCTGAATTTACCCGATTATCAAAGTCATGAACTAATTTGTATCTGTTGAATCTCTTCTTTTTATATATAACTCAGCATGTTTTCACTGCCCTTTGATGACATGTCTATTTTTTAACCTTTGTTAGTATGGGGTTTGGAGTTTGGCATATGTGTTTTTGTTGTTATTTCCTGTTTTTGAAATTACTTTGACTACTATTTTTTGTCATCGCCATACATACAATAATTATTTGGGCAATTCTATGTTTAAGTAGCTTCAGAGCTCATCTCCATCCTACTACACAAAACATTCACTATTCTTGAGCTTTACCTGACTGTAGAATATATGTATATATATATTTTTTTCAAGAACATGTTGGTAATGTGTGTTTAATGCTTTCTTCCCCTTACAAAATGTTGCATTCAGAAAAATAATTTCAGTATAAACTTTACAAATTGTAAAATTTTCTCTTGAAACTTTGTAGTTATTTCTCCAATGTTGTGTCATATTTGTTGCTAAAGAGTAAAATTCTAAATTCATTCTGACTTATTTGTTAGGGAAACCATATTTTTAGCACAGATGCTTGCAAAACATTTTTTTGATCTTTGTAATTAATTGCTTTGCCAGAACGTGTCTAGACTCATTGACCTCTCTTCAGATATACTTGCATTGTTATAAGCCTTTTTTTTTTTTTTTTTTTTTTTTTTTTTGAGGTACGCAGGCCTCTCATTGTTGTGGCCTCTCCCGTTGCAGAGCACAGGCTCCGGACGCACAGGCTCAGCGGCCATGGCTCACGGGCCCAGCCGCTCCGTGGCATGTGGGATCTTCCCGGACTGGGGCACGAACCCGTGTCCCCTGCGTCGGCAGGTGGACTCTCAACCACTGCGCCACCAGGGAAGCCCTATAAGCCATTTTAATGTGCTCTTACTGATTCTTTTTCTTTGTTGTAAAGCAGGGGTCATAAACTCCAATAACTCCAGTGTCTAGATAAGTAAACAATGAAGTGGATCCTAAGAGAAAATGCAGGCCCCACCTAAAGGGAGCAGCTGCCACTCAAACTTAAGAAATAGTTGCCATTTGGAAATGGAGACTAAGTATGCCCAGTCTAATTTTTCAAGAGAAGATATGAAATCACACAATCTAAATGTTAGATTAACTTTTTTTTTATGAGTGACATTGTATGGGCCAAATAAAATATATATCTGCCAGCCCTATTTGGTTATAGACTATCATTTGACAACACTTAGTTATCAGCAATTAATCTTTCCTTGATTCATCCATTAGGAAATATTAATCGAGTGACTAGGAATCCAGTCATGATCTAGGAACTAGGTATATAGTAGTTTCTCTTATAGTGAACACTATTGATTTGAATTTTTTCCTCATTGTACTTTTTCTGAACTTTTTAAGAAAAGTTTTTGATGGGATGCCATTATCTGCACTTCACATTTTCATCTACTTTCTTAGTTATGTGTCTTTTATTTCTATTTTAAATAGAAATCTACATCCTGGATTCATTGTCTGCAATATCAGATCCCTTCTTTAGCCACTATGATAAGGAGTTTATTTATACTACAATTTAAATTCTCCTTGCAATTTTTCTTTATTTTGCACAATCACTTTTAAAAAATTTTTTGCTTCTGCTGAGTAGAGGCCTTATCATCAAGCATTATACTGAAAATCAGTTTAGGATTATATTCCATATCTCTTGTGTTATAATATTTGTTTGCAGGTTCCATGCTGGTTAGTTTGTTTTTGTTTGTTCGTTTTTTTAATTTAAAATTCTTTCTGTTATTTGAATGAGAAATTCTCTCTTGATCCAATGTTTGCCCACAGGGAAGTGGACCTTAGATCTATACTTAGATTTTAGATCTATACTATTATTCTGGTTAAAAGCTTCACTTAGAGTTGAGAAGTAGAACAGGCTTATATGCAAGGTTCCCAGCTTAATGTTCAATTTTTAGTATGAATTCTCTCCTGTGGTTGTGATCACTGAGAACAGGATGAGAAATGAAGAGACATCTGGAGCTCACATTACTACTAAAGTTCATCCAGGCTCCAATCTGCCTATAGCGCCTCATTTATAGGCTCTATGATTCTATAATCTGTGTGATGACATGTGCTTCTAGCAGCCTCTGTGCTCCGCCCCTTTCCAACATGCTCAACTTCCTGCCTTGATTAGTTATTCTGAATAGAACAGGAAAAATGAAGGACAAAGATGAATAATGTCTCCTCAATGCTGCTACTATGCTGGCACATGTTAATCGTCAGTGTATGATCAGTATCCATCAGATCAACTTTTGTTTTTGAGTTTTTTGAGCAGTTCTAAATATTTGTGAGAATTAATATTTAATAACTTTTATTCTCTTTTTTTTTTTTTCCGTGGTACACAGGCCTCTCACCATTGTGGCCTCTCCCGTTGTGGAGCACAGGCTCTGGACGCGCATGCTCAGTGGCCATGGCTCATGGGCCCAGCCGCTCCACGGCATGTGGGATCCTCCCAGACCAGGGCACGAACCCGTGTCCCCTGCATCAGGAGGCAGACTCTCAACCACTGCACCACCAGGGAAGCCCATAACTTTTATTCTTGTTTAAGGTTTTCCCAGTATCAGAGAGAAATTTTACTCATTTTGCAAAAACATAAGAAACATACTCAGTCTTGCCATTATCATATCAATCCATTGAGCTCTGTATATATATGCTACATTGTGGAACTTTAGTGTTTAATTTTTCTATAATGTGATATATTTTATTATTCATCATTCTAGAGATTATTTTATCATTAATCTTCACTATGCATCACTTATCACCACTGATGTTTAAAATAACTAAAACAGGAATACAGAAAACATGATGGAATAGCCCAAAGGGTAATATAATGTTCTTCTCAATTTTCTCACTTGTCAGAACTTTTATACCGTCTTTCAAGAAGGTATAAAAGAAGACTGAAGATACCCTTTGTATTTTATTTTTATTGAATACAAATGAGAATTCAGAATTTTTGAATTTCCACCCAAAATACCAAAGGAAGAAAACTGACAAAGGGAGATGTTTCACAAGTCAAAGAGTAGTACTCTAGACTTTAATAATGAGAATGAAATTGTTTATATAAGTGAAATCTGAGATGAATTTTCTTAAAACTTAAGAACTTCTAAGTGGACAATGTCTTTCTAAGAACATAAAGAAAATATATATTCCCCACTAGTTAGTCATAAAGCAAGGACCTGGACCTAAGCATGCACGTAATATTTCACAGCAAGAACCCAGTTGATCCTATTTTCCTAAAATATATGTGACAGTATTCTTTCACCTTTTATCTCTTTGTACACCACAGTTCTCTTGATACAAAAAATGTTGCTATGTTTAGATTATTAACAATTCTAATTATTTTTATTATCTCTTTATTCTTACTTCTGTAAATTTTTCATAAAATAACAGATAATTACAAAAAAAAGGTTTATTGGACCCAGATGGTAAATGCAATAACCATATTCCTGGTTTCCTAAAGGCTTAGCAAATATTATATGCTGCTAAGTGTTTATAGTTATAGTGTATATTTGGTGGCTGTGTTTGGTTATGGTTGTCATGATTCTCTTCATCATCAATATAAAATCATTTAAGCCATGAATGGGTCACTGATAATTTCTTTCAATTAAAATATACCTTCACTATAATGGCAAGAGGCACTTTGTTCATCTTTACTTAAGATAGTGACGTGAAATTTCCTCTTTATCTCCAAGCATACATTGGTGGGAAAATAAGAGATAGGAAGGTCTACATGGAAAGCTGCTAACTGAAGGCATTTTAAATTAGAAGTCTGTGTATTTATTTGTGTTAAAATGTAGGAAAAAAAATCAGAGAAAATGAAAGAAGTCTAGATACCAAAAAAGACAATGGAAAATAAAACAAAATTGGAAAGAAAAAGAAAAATCAATGGAGAAAATGAGAAAGGCAGTTCAGAGAAAAAGAGCTAAAGAATCGGAAGGACTTTTCAAAAGAATGAGATTATCCAGTTCAAACATTTTATCACTCAGGCACTCATCAGCCACATATTTACTCAGCATTGCATCTAAATGTGCCAAGAACTATGCTGGGAACACAAAGATAGAATCCTGTCTTCCAAGGGTTTATAATGCAGTGGGCATGATCAACAAATAAACAGTCCCCCTGCCCAAAGTTTCACAGTAAGTCTTCTGCTTCCTGCACAACTGCATCTCAACTGACATATTCGGGTGGACTAAAAGTTCTGCTGCCGGGCTTCCCTGGTGGCGCAGTGGTTGAGAGTCCGCCTGCCGACACAGGGGACATGGGTTCGTGCCCCGGTCCGGGAAGATCCCACATGCCGCGGAGCGGCTGGGCCCGTGAGCCATGGCCACTGAGCCTGCGCGTCTGGAGCCTGTGCTCCGCAACGAGAGAGGCCACAACAGTGAGAGGCCCGCGTAATGAAAAAAAAAAAAAAAAGTTCTGCCAACATGAATGGAGTAGCCAGATGGGATGAACAGAGAAAAAGTAAAAGTACAATAGAAAGTCAAAAGTGGAAAAGTAGAATTCTACAACTTGTCAGGAAAATAGCATGCTACCACATTTTTCACCCCTTAAAAAACCCCACTAAACATTTTATAGTTCTATTTAGGATAAGTGTGAAATATTACGGGAGACAGAGAAGGAAGGAATTAATCATGGTTGGTAGAGACCTTAAGGGAGTTAATCAAAGTAGGCTTCACATAAGAATTGTCTTTTTAAAATATAAGATCCCCAGGTGTATAAGAAGGAAAAGGACATTCTAAAGACAGAAAAGAAATGCACAGGGCTTGGGAGGAAAGAAGGCTGTTGTATTCAGGAAGCATAAAATCACCAGATTTCCCTAAAGCACACAGGATGTAAAATTCTGGTGGCAGATAACACTGCCAAGAAACTGGCCACACTAGGCAGTGTCCACACAGGGATCTATACACCGCTCAGAAGGCAATGTGGAACTATTTATGCAATAAGTGCCATTAATACTTTCTCTCAATTTTATCATTTATAAAATGGAGGTAAAGTACAATTTAAAATTCATTTTATTATGTTCTAGATTCTGTTTTTGCTGATAACCAAAGGGGTGAGGGTGCAAGCTAGGTAAACTTAACCTGGCTGATGGAAAACAACTTGGTTTCTTCTGGTTAAAACAGACTCTTTCAGGCTTACTTTTTCGGTCAGTTCAAAGCTCAAATTCAAAACCAAGACTGCTTCACCTTCTCAAAGCATCTTTCCTCTCTTTCCTCTTTTTCAAAATGCTTCAGGTACAGACAGAAGAAGAGAGGGCTCATCTCCTCTTAAAGACCCAGGATGAAGGCTCTCTGGTTCTTGTGCAATCCTTATTTGTGGGGATTGATGAAGGCATTGTTTCTCTAATGTCTTGATCTCAGGATCCCTTTCACATTAAAACTATTAAGAAACCCAAACAAACTAGTCAACATAACAAAAAAGGAAACAGACCTACAGCTATAGAGAACAAATTAGTGGTTACCAGAGGGGAGAGGGATGGGGAGGAGGGGCAATGTAGGGGTAGGCGATTAAGAGGTAAAAACTATTATGCATAAGATAAGCTACAAGGGTGTATTGTACAACACAGGGAATACAGCCAATATTTTATGATACCTATAAATGGAGTGTAACCTTGAAAAATTGTGATCACTATATTGTACACCTGTAACATATAATATTGTACATCAATTATACTTCAATTAAAAAAAAAGAAACCCTAAAAGTTTTTGTTTATCTGGGGTGCATTATTTATATGTTTATGTGGGTCATCTCTTTCTATTTACCATGTTAGTAATCAAAACAGAAAATTGTTAAATGCACATTAATTTTAAAATAATAAAAATTCATTATATATTAACACAATATTCTTATAAAAAATAAAATTTTCAAAAAAAGTCTATGGTAAGGATGGCATTTCTTTACATTTTACAAATCTAATGTCTGGCTATCTGACTTAATAGAAGATACTTAGATTTTCATAAATACTTCAATCAATCTGCTGAGATATGTTTAGTTGAAATATTTGAAGAAAATCCTGCCTCATACACATATTTATTAGAAAAGAAAGGAGTATTCTAACAGCCTTTTCATATAACTGTGGATATTCTTTGAAACTACAACAAAATCCAACTCAACGAGTGAAAGCATCTTAAAAGTAAGTAGTACCTAAGTAATCTGAAACCATATCAATGAATTATTTGTGCTCTTTTTATACTCAGGTTTACCTCTCACTTTGAATAGCTCTTCCACTCATGCATGATTTTGTAACATCTCTTGGAAAATACCGGTTGAATAGTTATGCAGATCTTTCATATGGTTGACACATTTCATTCTACAAAGTCCCAAAACATTTATTAATATCACCACTGATCTCATGAGAAATGTCTATCAAGCTTATGGTAACAAAAGTTTTTCAAATGTATTAGTTTTCTATTGTTGTCATAATAAATTACCACTAGTTTATGACCTCACAGGTTTGTTGTTCAGAAGTCCACTTGGACTTAGCTGGTTCTTAGCTCTGGGTCTCACAAGTGTAAAATCAAGGCACTGGCAAGCCTTGAGGCTCTGGGGGAGAATCTGCTGCCAGGGTCATTCAGGTCAAGATGTTGGCAGAACTTAGTTCCCTGTGCTTATAGGCTATGATCCCTGGTTCCTTATAGTCCTGTCAGACAGGAAGGAGCTTCCTGCATTGCCAGCCATGCTGCTCTTTCCATCTTCAAACATAAAACGGCATGTTACATACTCATACTCTGAATCTCTCTGACCTCCTCTTCTGCCACATTTCTTTTGCTTCCTGGTAGAAAAATGTCCCTGCTTGAAAGGCTTGTGTAATTAGATTGACCCCACCAGGAAGATCCAGGATAATCTCCCTATATTAAGGCCAATAACTTTAATTATACTTTCAAAGTCCCTTTTGTCATGTAAAACAAAATATTCATGGAGTTTAGGTTTGGTGCCACCATCCGGATTTATGTTAATGCACCAGAAGTTTTGACCTTTATTGCTTTTGCACCATGATGCAAACATCAAAATATATCTTAGAATTATATAAAAACCGTCTGACCTTGTAGATTGCCTAAAAGGATCTCAAGGATTCCCAGTTCTGCAGACCATATTTTGATAACTGCTGAGCTCCAAAACCCACATTTTTTTTTGAGAAACCGTATGTTTAGCTGTGGTAAAAATTAACCGTGAAATCTAAGTGGCTTCATTTATGAAAGGCTACTTCTCACTCATAACAAATCCACTCCTGGGTTGGGAGATTCACCTGGAGAGCTCTTCTCCATGTAGTGATGAAGTGTTCTTTGCCTGTCTTTCAATTAACTATTGTGTTGTTGTACTGTCTCTCATGGCTCTGTGACTAACTGGGCTCTGTTGGAGGGTTATCACTTGAGATTTCTTATACAGAAGCAATCTGAAATCAGCTGAGGTTACAGATATCTCTAAGGTACCAGTTGGGTTAGGCATCTAACCTGGCTCTCTCATATCACTGGATGTGACTGGCAGCTCAGCTGAGGCTGTTGACCTGAATGCCTGCATGAAGCTTCCTCCTGTGGTTTGGGCTTCTCAAAACAATGAGTTTGGAGATTCCCAGAGGGTGTGTCCCAAGAGCAAGTGTTTCAAGAGACAGGAAGAAAAATGTGCCTGCCCCTGAAGGCCTAGGTATGAAAACTGGCACAATGTTATTTCCATCACATTATGTTGGTCAGAGCATTCACAGAACCTGACCTGATTCGAGGGGATGGTGGTATAATCCCCACTGTATGATGGGAGGAGTATCAGAAAATTTTGGCCATTTGTATTCCATTACTGCTTGACTGAATCTTGAGAAGTAGTAATGTCCACCACACTGTTCTACTGATATTCACTGGGAGACAGTCACTCTGGTCTTGTCCCTGGATACTCTACTGCTAAATTTGTCTATCTGGTCATAAAAATTGTATATGCTTTTGAAGTTTGTAGTCCCTTACAGATTCCACTATTATGAAGCTTTGAAACTGCCTTGTCTTAAACACCAGGCTTCTTCTTACCCACCATTCATTTCAGTACCGTAGCTTCTTGCTTCCAGGGCATTATGATACTTGTAAATCTCCTACAAGCCATCAGCAACTAAGTATGTCAGAAGAGATACTCAGGCCATGTCGACCACCACCTTCTACCAAAGTTGCTCTACAACATTTAAACAATTTGGGATAAGGTATCTCTTTAATGAGCTATAATTTTCTTGGTCTATACATTGGGAGAACATAACACTCCCTGTCTTCTGGAATCTTCCCCTCCAAACCTTACTAGATATTTGTTACCCCTACCCTTGTGATTTGACTTAGGAGTTCGAAAAAATGCAAGAGTACTAATGTCCAACCACTTGCATTTCTCCCACTTTCTTTTTCTTTGGCTTCACCTCTCAGCTCCAGAAGGTCTTTCTACTTCTCTATCTTGTCTTTTAGGAATATCCCCTTAAATCGTTTCTTCTGTGCTATAGGTAATAGTAAAAATAATCCAGTTTCCCCAGAACTAGTTCTTGATACATGAAATGGAATTAGAAGGGGAAAAAAATGCTTTTATGTCTCAACTAAATCTGGGTTGCAAGGATATTTTCTCACTATGATAAAACTCATCATTGCCCTATTTATTGTAGTTGGCTAACTACAGTATGCAAGCCAAATCCACTCCCTGGGCCAAAGTGAGTCTGTTTTTGAATGGTCCATGAGCTAAGAATAGATTTTACATTTACAAGATGTTGCTAAAGCTATTATATATAGGATAGATTAACAAGGTCCTACTGTATAGCACAGGGAATTATATTCAATATCCTGTGATAAACCATAATGGAAAATAATATGAAAAATAATATATATGTATAACTCAATCACTTTGCTGTATAGCAGAAATTAACACAACAGTGTAAATCAACTATACTTCCATAAAATTAAAAAATAAATAAATAGGGCCTCCCTGGTGGCGCAGTGGTTGAGAGTCCGCCTGCCGATGCAGGGGATACGGGTTCGTGCCCCGGTCTGGGAGGATCCCATATGCCGCGGAGCGGCTGGGCCCGTGAGCCATGGCCGCTGGGCCTGCGCGTCCGGAGCCTGTGCTCCGCAACGGGAGAGGCCACAGCAGTGAGAGGCCCGCATACCGCAAAAAGAAAAAAATAAATAAATAAATAAATAAATAAATAAATAAATAAATAAATAAATAAAAGATGTTGCTAAAAAACGAATGATCAAAGAAACCAAAAGCCAAAGAAGAATATGAGACAAAGATGATATTTGGCTCAAAAAGCTTAATGGGTCTTCTACAGATAAAGTTTGCCAATCCCTGTTCTATATGGCATCTTCTATCCTCCAGAAGTGAAGAATGAGTTGGTTTAAATGCTTGGAAAAGCACAGTGAAGCTTGGTAAATCAGTTTAACATTTTTTAAAAATCCCCATTTCAAGTATAAGATCTATTTCAATATCTGACATATACTGTGTTCAATAAATGTTAATTTCCTTTCTAGCCTTCTTCTTTTCAATGAGGATTATGAGAAAGAATAAAAGTATGCAATTTAACTCTCCAAAAAGATTAAAGCATTGATGTTTTAGATGCTTAAAAGGCATTTGCTTAAATGGAAATGAAATGTTTAAAAGGAATTTGGGGGAAAAGAAAACATGGTACATTTTTTTACAGACAAGTTGAACTTCTAATGGAGCCATTTGGAAATATGGAAGTATTTTGAAAAAAAAGAAGATTGGGTGTTGAGTAGATAAATGAGCGGCTTCTCGTTTGGGAAAATATGTAACAATTGGAGCTACTGGAGTATAAGAATCAAATTATTAAAAAGGAAATCGGAAATGAGGAAGTCCAAATACTGGAGACCACGAGCAGTTTAAGAGTAGTCAAGAGCTAGAAAGGAGAACTTAGAGAAAGACCAGTCAGAGAGGCAGCAATACAATCAAGAACAAGTTTTGTTGGATGTCAAGGTAATAATTAACAAGGAAACTCATACCCAAAGAATATAAGCAATTTCCCCAAGACTCTCCAGCTAGATAATCACAGAGTCATTATTCCAAATGTCAAAACTAGTGCTTTCCCCACTACTAAATCCTGACACATTTTCCCCTGACAACTTACATTAATTTCCCATTGTTACCGTAACATATTAAGCGTAGTGTATTCTCTTACAATTCTAGAGGTCAGAAGTCTGAAATGGGTCTCACTGGGCTAAAATCAACATATCAGTAGGGCTGGTTTACTTCTGGAGGCTTTAGAGTAGAATTTATTTCTTCGCTTTTTCCAGATTCTAGAAACTGCCCACATTCCCTGGCTCGTAGCTTCTTTTCATTTTCAAAGCCAGCAATGGCCAGTCAAGTCTGTCTTACATGGCATCACTCTGACATGGAAACTTCTGCTTCTCTCTTCCACATTTTAAGGACACTTATGAGTACACTGGGCCAACCTAGATTATCCAAAATAATCTCCCTATTTTAAGGGCAGCTGATTAGCAACCTAAATTCCATCTGCAACCTTAATTCCCCTTTGCCATATAACCTAACATATTCACAGGATGCAGAACAAGTATATAAACATCTCTGAGGCCCATTATTCTCCCTACTACACCACTCCACTTCAAATGCATCCCATCCTTTAGTCATTCCATCTCAAAACCTGGGAGCCACTTTTGTTTCAATTCTACTTTAATCAGCTGCTAATGATAAGGCTTCTTTCACTCATTTATTCATCATTTAACAAGTACATATAGAGTGATGTCAGGTTCAAAGCATTATTTGTGATTTTATAAAAGGAATAAGTTATAATGTTTGTCTTCAAGGATGTTGTCCTTCCTTTATATTCATGTCTGAACTAAAATAACATCTTGTTCTTCCTGTTTGCTCCTTTATTACTTTTCTTTTTAATTTTGCATACATCTATCAGCTATATTTATCTGAATGTTCAGCCCAGTATCATTTTCATGTACTTGCCCCTTTACTTCAATATTTACAGTGTTCTCTACCAAGGGTTTATGCCACACGTGCCCACTGTTCAAAAGCTGTCTGATCTGAGATAGACCTTACAGCTTTGTCCATCTTGCCTGATGCTCATTCTTCTCCCAGATGTGTATATGAACCCCAATATATCTTCTTTCTCTTACTTTTTCTTGTATCCAGATACCTCTCCCAGAAACTTCCTCCTGATTTCCAAGTGACCAACAGAGGTAGAAAAACTGATTCATAGTGCTGCTTTCCTGTTCAGAGTCTGTACAGAGGCTTCTCGTAACCTATCAAACTTTTCCAACACCCAATCCCCAAAGCCCAAGCCCATATTCTATTATCAGGACTTTCTTTGCCTATGAATTGTCTCCATGACTCCTAGGGAGTCACCTTCTATTGCAGGTAATCCATCTCTACACCTTCCGATCATATCAAGCTCATCCAACACTGAAGGCTTTTGTTCTTGCTCCTATTCCTGCCTGGAGTAGCTTCTGACTTATCTGCCCTGTCACAACCGTCTTCGTAGCCTTTGTATCTCATGCCCAGGGTTCTTCTGCAAACCCTCCTTCAATATTCTCTGCCTAATAATTATGTAGTTTTCACTGTTTCAGCTTCTATTCCATAGAATTTATTGTCATTATCACCAGCATATTACAAGACACCAACCAGTTAGAAAACTAGCCATAAGTTTTAAAACAGCTGGTCAGTGGTTAAGAACAGGGATGAAAAGGAAGATGTTCGGCATTAAGCATATACAACAAATAGACATCACAACTCAAGTCTCAGAAAGTAAGCAAAAATTAGAATCAATAAACATGTTGGTTTGATAGTTTTGATAACTAACACTACTCTCTATTATGTAGTCCTCTAATCATTAAGCATATATAACCTTAAGCATACCAACCATATATTTGGTTTTTCCAAAGTAATTCATGCGTTTTACACATATACTAAATTTGAAATTTTATGCAAGTTGGGCATGTATTAATTGCCAATCATATATTTAATTTAATTGAATAGAATTGAACCTTTTATTGATAGTTTTATAACTATAGTATCTCATGGTAGAACAACAATTTTCTAAAATAATGCAAAATTCATACTGGAGCCAAATCACAGCCAAGCCATATCTGTGTCCAAAAACAATTTTTTACTGATGAGGCAACTCCCAGCCAAAGCCAATTTACATCCCCAAGTACTTTTTATTGATGAGACATATAAAAACTGCAACAAGAAATTTGCCACCTTAGGAGAACAAAACAAGGCACTAATATTGAGGAAACAAATTGAATTAACGAAGCCAATGCCTACTTTAATAAACTGACAAGCAAGACAGGCAGAAAAAAGTATCAACTCCAAGAACTAAATTAAAGTGTACAGAACAAGTGGGCCATTCTCTCTTCTTTATGGTTCTGTGGCCCAGTTCTACCCAATGACATCATGCTTAATTTCTTGAAAAAGTCAATCACCATCATATTTGCTTAATTCTCAGAATCAAATGATTGGACAACACTTCTAATCCTGACATATTAGACCACTGATGACCTTCCTGAATCCTGCTCTTAAAGGAAAGTCATACATACATTCACCTAAAAGAGGAACATGTGGGGCAACAAGACGTTCTCTGGGGGACTGCACCTTGTGGCTGTCCTTTTACTTCTCCCAAGTATCAACAATGGTATCATTTCAAAAGCACTTGAGGGCTTGGTCTGGAATAATGCAATCTCTCTACAGAAAAACATTCTTACATCCCAACATGAGCAGAATAAAAAAATGTCACAGTACCTCATGCTGTGCAGGGTTGCTGAGTCATTGCGGAGGTAATGGCACCTTGGTGTAAGCAACAACAGGTTCCTCAGCCTGAGATCTAAAACAAAACAAAACGGACAGCTCAGAGGAAGTTGTTGTACATGTAATCACTCTTCTGGTGTTTAGAGAGTGCCTATGGGGCACACAGGTGAGAGGCATCAGCAAGCACACCAGTTTTCAAAGGATGAGACTTCTCTAATTCCGCACAGCATAAAAAATTACTGTACATACACATGAATCCTGTGCCAGACAATTAAAACAGGAACTCATATGTATTGTATAAACATCATTATCTTATAGAAATACATTGTATATCATAAATCACAGTATTTAAGATGTACTAAAATAAAATGTAAAGAATGACAAGATGTTTCCATTGTAAATGACTTTTTAAAACTTATATAACTTGGAAAATATCCTACGTTGATAAATCACAAGCTCCTTTGGAAATACTTTTATATTCTGCATATTATGAAGCATTTCATTTGGAGATGTCAAATTTTCATAACTGGTAGCCACATCGTTGTGCAGACATTTTCTCTACAGCACCTTCCCAGAACTCTCCTTTAATTCCTTCCCAAAATAAGAACCCTCAAAACTCAAAAGAACTGAGAGAGAGAAAAAAACTGAAGGAAGGAAGAGGATCTTTGAGGATAAGTATTTTAAACTGGTTGCTTTATTTACATGTGATAATTATTTTAACACATGACAAACATAATCAACCAGCCTACCTTGAAATTTTCTATTTATGTAAAGCACTATGTTTATGTGAGTAGTTTCTAATATTTCCTATTCAAGCCTCCTACTTATCCCTAACAAAAAATCAAACATCAATAGAGAATGTGAGGCTTGACATTGATTACCAGAAAATGTAGGAAAGAGGAAATTATTATCTAGGAATCACCTCAAAAAAATCCTGTATTGTGAATTAAGTTAACTCTAAAAGTGCATTAAGTGAAATCCCTCCACTATGTGAGAACCATGATAGCTTGGAAGTGATTACCCACTTAACCTGAGATCACTCAAAATGATTCTGGCACCACATAAGAACAATGATGCTAAGATTTCCATTTTGGTGGGGTTTTTTTTGTTTTGTTTTGTTTTTTAAATTAATTTGTATTGGAGTATATTTGCTTTACAATGTTGTGTTAGTTTCTGCTGTACAGAAAAGTGAATCAGCTATATGTATACATATATCCCCTCTTTTTTTGATTTCCTTCCCATTTAAGTCACGAGAGAGCACTGAGCAGAGTTCCCTGTGCTATACATTAGGTTCTCATTAGTCATCTGTTTTATACATAGTAGTGTATATATGTCAATCCCACTCTCCCACTTCATCCCAGCTCCCCTTCCACCCTGGTATCCATACTTCCCTTCTCTATGTCTGTGTCTCTATTCTGTTTTGCAAATAAGTTCACCTGTATCATTCTTCTAGTTTTTTGCTAAGATAAATTGTCTTTCTTCCCTGGTTCAAGCCAAGGGCCCACAGAGCCATATTTGCTTGCCCCCACCTATGTGCATTATGGTAAAATCAAAGATGAGTATAAAAAAGGGGATCTAAGAGGTTAAAGAGTAGTGACACATTAATCTAAAGTACAAAATATTAGCTAGAAGGCTTGCCTGGCTGTCTCTAACTCCCCTGAAGTTAAAGGGGAGGAATGAAGATTGTTTTAGCGGTTACACTTCAAAGACGACTTGGATAGCTGACCTTAAAATGTTGGTGAACTCTGTTTCATTCTTTGCTTTCTACTTGTTATTATTAGTGAAAACCCTTAAAAAGGAAACAGACAATAAACTCAAAACTGTGTTCATTACTATTTAGTTACTGTATGGGAAGGAGAAGATTCTATATTATTTGGCTTTAGACTGCAAGAGAAAGAGAGTTATGAAAAGAAAGAGCTGTAGTTTTCCTACAGCAATGGATTAGAGAAACAGGGTCAATTCCTATGATAGACAACAAAAAGATCTAAGAAGTACCCCAGGAAGCCATCCCTAAACCCAGTAGTGATTTTGGAGGAAGATTTTCAGAAAGACTCTTCTTAGGTAAATCCAGATATATCTCAATAGAGCTTGAAGATGGGGAAAGGTTGTGAAGATCACAAGACGAAAGATGAAGGAAGAAGACCTGAAGTATCACATATGGTCAGCACCTGACCACCATTCCCCTAGCAAGAGACAACAGTTCTTAAGAGGTGATCACATCAACGAAAACCAAACTCTGTGTCGGAGTCAGATACTTAAAATACTGACATCAAGGCCTTGACTTGAATCATAACTTCTGGGGAAGAGATTTCATAATCTCTGTTTTTTAAAAGACTCTCAAATGACCTTGGTAATCAGCTACTTTAGAAACTACTATTTTATATGTAACTCTCACTTAGACTAGTATGACTTTTTTGAAAGAGTTTGAGAAGAACTGACTTGATTCAAAGGACTCTTCTTTGAATGTTTTGTAGAATTCAATGGTGATGCCATCTGGTCCTGGGGTTTTCTTTATTTATGGGAAGGATTTTAGATACTGATACAATCTCCATACTAGTTATGGATCTGTTTAGGTGCTGTCTTTCTTCATGATTTAATTTTGGCCTGTTGTACATTTCTAGGAATTTATCCATTTGTTCTGGGTTATCCAATTTGTTGGCATAAAATCTCTTATAATCCCTTTTATTTCTGTGTTGTCAGTTCTAATGTCTCTTCTTTCATTTCTGATTTTAAGTCTTATCTTTGTTTCTTAGTCTAGCTCAAGCTTTATTAAATTTGTGTATCTTTTAAAAAAACTCAGTTTCAGTGATTTTTTTCTCTTATTTTTCTATTTTCTATTTCATTTATTTGCCTTTCTGCTTTTTAAAAAAAATTTTGCTTTGTGTCTCATGCTCTAGGTTTAATGAGGTCGTGATTTAATCTTTTCCTGTTTAACTTTGGTATCGTGTATTTTAAAAGAAATGTTATATATACACAAAATTTGATTTCATCATATTTATTATTGTATAAGGCATTATATGGTCAGTGAAAAACAATGTGGGAGAAAAGAATAGCTGTGAACTCTGAAATACTAATTATATGATAGTGCTTATGTTTTAAAAGACATTCAATTTGATTGAAAGTTATGTTACTTTTTCTAGAATTTTTCTACTCTGCACTAAAAAGAATTTCTGCTATAAACCCATATCAAGACCCCTAGGGAGAATAAAAATACTCTTAAAGTTTGCAATAAAATTAATGACACCCTAAACATCACCACATAATAGTAAGGTTATTACAAATGGATACAGTCTCTATGACTCTGTTTTTTTTCTAGTTATATATATATTTCTTTTTCAGATTATTTTCCATTATAGGTTATTATAACATATTAAACATAATTTCTTATGCTATAGAGTAAATCCTTGGTGCTTATCTATTTTATATATAGTAGTTTGTATCTGTTAATCCCATACTCCTAATTTGTTCCTCCACCTCTCTCTCTCCTCTTTGGTAATCATAAGTTTGTTTTTTAAGTCTGTGAGTCTGTTTGTTTTGTACACAGATTCACTTGTATTATTTTTTAGATTCTACATATAAGTGATAAAGTATTTGTCTTTGTCTTACTTCACTAAGTATAATATTCTCTAAGTCCATCCATGTTGCTGAAATGGGCAATATTTTGATCTCTTTTATAGTTGAAATATATATATATATATATCATATATATATATATCACATATTCTTAAGCCAATTGGCTGTTGATGGGCCCTTTGGCTGTTTCAATGTCTTTTCTATTATAAATAGTGCTCCTATGAACATTGGGGTGCATGTATTATTTTTCAAATTAGACGTTTTGTATTTTCTGGATATATACCCAAGAGTTTGATTGCCAGATCATATAGTAACTATATATATATTTTTTAAGGAATCTCCATATTCTTTTTCATAGTGGCTACACCAATTTATATTCTCACCAACAGTGTATAAGGGTGAGTCTTTGTCACCAGAAGAGAAAAAAGCAGTGATGCAAATTGGAGGGCATTTTAGAAAAATTGCTGAAAGTTACATGTGTAACTCCCATTGGATTCATGGTATCTATGCATTTATTAGATACGTTGGAAAAAGCAAAAAATAAAACAAAGTTAAATATATTTACATGTGGAGATGTCTTCTGGCTTCATGTAATTTTAACCTTAGTGATTTAGTAATTCATAAATACTGGTGAAACTAATCAGAGAGTCTATGAAGACACCAACCGTTTATTTAAATATTGTATTAAACATAAAGATTCAGACATGTATGTTCAAATGTTCGCCCTAGCACTTATTAGCTGTGTGACCTTCAAGCGTGATTTAGCCTCTATAAGTTTCAATATCTGTATCTACAAATATATCTAGGAATACAGTAGTTATGAAAAATGAAGCTGATAAAAGTGATGTAAAGTTTATATATTAAAAACCTATCACAATATCTATTATGAGGCAGACAAACAATAAATGAAGTACTTTTCATTATTATTGCATGAAAAACATTATATATGATCACAGTCTATCCTAATTGAACTGTAATGGCATATCATATACACACTGTCACTGAGAAGTACTCTTTGAACAGTGACAATTACAGTACAAATCAGAACTTTCAAATAGACACTAATCAAATAAATCCTATTAAATAACATTGGAGGGCATTTTAAAATGTCTTGAAATTTGCAAAAATACTACCCTTATTGACATCCTATTTGCCATGTAAAACTTTCACAGCCCCATGCATTCTTACATGCACTTAGATGTTGACCATAAAATAAATGTTGACTTGGCTCATCTAAGACATAACAAGCATGAAAGAGCTATAACTAATTAAAGGATAAATCATGTAAATAAAAGATATAGATCATAAATTGCCATTGTGTTTCAGAATTACTTATAAGTGGCACCAAATAAAGAAGTTTTAAATACAACAAATAAATGTCAAATGTTAGATACATATTTATGCTACTGTGTAAGAAAGCATAATATATCCAGATACTACATAATGTATCATATATGGTAAGAGAAAAAAAAATTTTCTTGTTGAAGACAGAGATGTACATATGCTCAGTATACTTCTTGGGGTATCACAAACCAGTACAGAATTTATTGATTATTGAGGAAAAATAAAGTGAGATTCTCACTTAACATAACACATGATTTCCAAATGAATAAGAGTTATAAATAAACAAAAGAAGCAAAGAAACAAAATAAAACAATAAAACCCCAATAAAATACAGGGATAATATATAAATAAATAACCCTATGAACTTAAATTTTTAATGAACTTGATGGTATAATGATTGAACTTACAAAATAAAATGTATTGGTAAAACTAACAAAAGACAATTCGTATAACATGGAACAATTTGCCACACATTTCCTTACCCTGGCTAATATTTTTAATATGTAAAGAGTTTTCACATACTCAGCCATAAAAAGGAATGAAATTGGGTCATTTGCAGAGATGAGGATGAACCTAGAAACTGTCATACAGAGTGAAGTAAGTCAGAAAGAGAAAAACAAATATCATATATTAATGCATATATGTGGAATCTATAAAAATGGTATTGATGGTCTTATTTGCAAAGCAGAAATAAAGACACAGATGTAGAGAACAAACATATGGATACCAAGGGTGGTGGTGGGATGAATTAGGAGATTGGGATTGACATATATACACTATTGATACTATGTATAAAATAGATAACTAATGAGAACCTACTCTATAGCACAGGGAACTCTACTCAATGTTCTATGATGACCTAAATGGGAAGGAAATCCAAAAAAGAGGGGATATATGTATACATATACATATATATGTATACAGATATATGTATACATATAGCTGATTCACTTTGCTGTACAGTAGAAACTAACCAACATTGTAAAGCAACTATACTCCAATAAAAATTAATAAAAAAAGAGTTTCCACAAATATATAACAAAATTATCATATTATATCTTCTTACACAACATCAGAAATCATCCCAGCTATCTATTTCCTTCATCTGTAAAATGGGGATTATAGGAATATCCCATTATTCACAAGGTTGTTGTGAGGATCAAGTAAATCAATACATATAAAACACTCAGAATAGTGCCTGGTGTTCAATAAGTGTTAGAAAAAAATCTTGTCAATAGGTTCACATAGAAAACCCACAGAAGTCAAAGTGCTGGTAAATGCAAACTGTTTAGCCAGAGTACTAAAAAATATTTTAATTCAAATAATATAAAATGACTGTGCCATGAAATTCACATTTTAAAATAATAATGTTTAATATAATAAAGGTACGGTGCAACAGATATTCTCAGCCATTCTTGCTGGGAGTACGAATTAAATACAATCATTCTGAAAAGCAATTTGATAATATTCATCAACAACTTTTAAAAGATATACGAACATATTAGATAACAAAATCATTATTTTAAAATGCAGATAAGATATATGCCCAAGTTATTTCATAATTACTTTTATCTATAATAAGGAATTATTTAGATGCCTAATAATAGAAAAAATGTTGCCTATAGGGAAATGATTGCTTATATAATGGACAGTGTGCTTTTGTCAGTGTCATATTAAGGGACAAACTTAAGACATGAAAAAGTACCATTATTTACATTTATATACTTTTCTCCATTCACTCAACTACTATTTATCATACTTATTGAATATATATGTAGCAGAATTGTATATAACTGAAGGACAGCACTAAAGAAAGTTAACAGACCTTATTCTTAATACATAAAGAATATGTAAAATTTAATTTTTGTTCACCTTTTTTTTGTATTTCCTACTTTTTTTAGTGAGGAGGAATGACTTCTAAAACTTTTTATTTTTATTTTTTTTATTTTTATTTTTTTTTATTTTTTTTTTTTGCGGTACGCGGGCCTCTCACTGTTGTGGCCTCTCCCGTTGTGGAGCACAGGCTCCAGACGCGCAGGCCCAGCGGCCATGGCCCACGGGCCCAGCCGCTCCGCGGCATGCGGGATCTTCCCAGACCGGGGCACGAACCCGTGTCCCCTGCATCGGCAGGCGGACTCTCAACCACTGCGCCACCAGGGAAGCCCTAAAACTTTTTATTTTTTAACATTTATAACTAACACAGTATCACTATATGAGGCTATTAAAAGCAAAACTTTAAGCTTAGAGATATGACTCAGACTATGGCTCTATGCATTGTTTATGAGATCAGCTACTCAATTTGTAAATCAATAAGTGAAAGCTGAGTTGTTTTGAGCGTTTCCTTGGGCTTTGCTATTGCACTGGTGTGTAACTAGATGTGTTTAAAACACTGATTTAAAACCCTGAGTTTTCAGAGTAAACAAAAAATCAGTCTTAAAAGATATAAGGGCTTCCCTGGTGGCACAGTGGTTGAGAGTCCGCCTGCCAATGTAGGGGACACGGGTTCGTACCCGGGTCCAGGAAGATCCCACATGCCGCGGAGCGGCTGGGCCCGTGAGCCATGGCCGCTGAGCCTGCATGTCTGGAGCCTGTGCTCCGCAACGGGAGAGGCCACAACAGTGCGCGTACCGCAAAAAAAAAAAAAAAAAAAGGATATGTTAGCCAACACACAGTCTGAACTGGAATTACACAAATCTGAAGAAAAGTAAACATACATATTTGTCTTTTAAAGATCAGATTACACCCCAAAGAACAATCTTTTGTTGATTCTCACTGCAAGTAAAAATGAGTGTATCATTCCTACGTGGAGAAGCATAACATGAATGGAGTTAGATCATCATAGGGTCCTAGTATGTCCTGTCAATGGACAGGCAACCTCCAGAAACAGACTGGCTTTAGTTTGAAAAAGGAAACAAGGCAAAGAAAAATTTGATGTGACACATGCTACTATCATTCAGCAAAATGTTGTCAAGAGCTGTCTCATAGAGAATAACAGAAGGTTGTGGGTTCAAAAGGGATATTTAATCAAAATAAATGGCACACTAAAGTTAGCAGGTAGGATTCTTAAGAGATATTTTGTCAAAGTTCAAATGCTTTTGGTCTCATTTTAAATGCGGTACAACTTGAGGTTTGCCCAGCATGTCACAGAAAAGCAGTCTATGAAGAAAGGTGATCTAGCCCTCTGCCATTTATCACAGTGACTTGAACTGCAAGCTGGTGTTTTCCAATGAGGTTTAGCAAAGGAATTTGAATGGCAACTGTGCAAAGTCCACAGCCAATGAAAGTCAAGTAGGGGGAAAAGAACTCTGGGAAGCAGAAAATATAAAAGATCCTACATCCAAACAGGTTATAGGTGTCATGGAAGATTTTTACATAGGAGAATGGCATGTTTAGATTAGCATTTTAGGAAGATTATTTCGAATGGAATGTAAAAGAATGGACTGGAGTGATCAGTAGAGGAGTCAGAGGGAAGGGGTAAGAGATATCAGGTGATGACTGCCCAGGCTAGGGTTGGAACAGTGCAATTGGAAAGAAGTAGACAGAGTTGGGTGAGTTTAAGGGCATAGGAAAAGCAGCCCTTAGTGACTGATTGAACTTGGGAGATGTAACAGAGAAAGAGAAGAATCAAACGTGATTCCTGGATTTCCTTGGACAAATGAGAATGGTGTCACTCACTGAGACTGGTAACATAAAGGATAGGACAGTTTGGTCACAAGTGGACAAGAGGAAAATGATAGTTAAATATGGGAAAGGTGGAGGTATCCAATAGGAAAGTAGGTATAAAGGTTTGGAACTCAACAGAGAATTCTGACCCAAAGAGGAATTTTTGCCATGGGTATGAAGAAGACCATTTAGAAAGAAAAAAGAAAAGAATCTGATGGGAATATCAAGGGACCTAAGAAGGAGAAATCACAGAAATAGGAGAAAACGTGATGATGGCAGTGCCACAGAGGTCAAAGAAATAGTATTTTAAGAAGAAGAAATGGTTATCGATGTTAACTATTGTGCAGAAGATTACACTGGAACTAAAGAATTCTTAAGGTTCAGAATATAAAAGTCATTGGTGACTCACTGAGAGTTATATCAGTGAAACAGTGAGTGAAATATGGGAGATAAATCCAGGGTAGAAATTACTCTTCTAAAAATTTGGATAATAAAAAATATGAAAAGATATGTAGGCTGAAGGATGACTCAGTTTATTTAAAGTAAGGTAAAGACTTGAACATGTCACTAGACAGAGAAGTTGGACATGCAGGAGGAAAAGTCATAATTCACAAAGAATCTATAAGAGACAAGATTCAGAGCACATGTGTACAGATGAGTCCTATTAATTTACTAATAGTGTTATCATTGTAGTGATCTATACATTAACCATGATTTCTGAAAGTGAGATGTCTCACATCTTATAGAAATACATGAAGTAGATACATCAAGATGGCAGAGTAAGAGGATAAATTTCCCCCCAAAATCACATCAAAAATATATCTACATGTGGAACAATTCTCACTGAAAACGAACTGGAAACTGGCAGAAGGACTTTCCTGTACAACCAAGGCTATAAGAAAGATACACATGTCATCAACTGTGTAGGAAGGCAAGAAAAGCAATCGAGTTGGGACCCGTGCCCCAGGAAGGGACCCAGAGGAAAAGGGAGAATACGTGGGCAGACACTCACCCTGGGGAGTGAGTGGTGAAAGCCATAGCTTGGGCACTGCAGTCCTGGGGTCCTACGCAGGAGAGACGAGCTCACTTTACCGGTTGGAGGACCTCAGGGGTTAACAGGAAGACTGAAGGAAGCCTGGGCTCCACTACTGAGCAGGAGCATAGAGATGCTGGTTTGCCCGCAGGCAGGGTGGAGAGAGGTCTGCTCTATTGGCTGCCAGGTTTCCCACAACCCAAGCCAAGCAAACAATCTAGCCTCACTCCCTCCACATCACAGAGCAGAAATGGATATGGGGCAGCCATGACCAGGAAGAATACTTGACCATGGGACACAGAGGTGACCTGGTCTGAAGAAGAGCCTGGGAGGGTGGCGACAACCACCGTTGGCATCAATCAAGCAGTGCATTAGAAAGAGCCCAGATCTCTTACAGCAGCCAC
This sequence comes from Mesoplodon bidens, assembly GCF_964165515.1. Lineage (NCBI taxonomy): Eukaryota > Metazoa > Chordata > Mammalia > Artiodactyla > Ziphiidae > Mesoplodon > Mesoplodon bidens. The sequence goes on from NC_138160.1 coordinate 98,339,328, forward strand.
TCCACTACAGCTCACACCCACTGATACATGCCGAGAGTCCGTGCTGGTACCCACGGCCCTGAAGTTTAGCTCCACAACAGGGCAGGGGTGGCAGAGGCTGGAGGCAGTGATCAGCTGTAGGAGACAAAGGGGACTTGCGCCAGAGGCTGAGTCTGAGTGGAATGAGGAAAACCAATTGCAGATACTTACACAGGTACCTCATTGAAGACAGCTTGGACCTCTGTCTGGAGCCAACACAGGCCAACAGCCCATATGGGCCCCACTTGCTTCTGCATAACCCCCCTCCCCTGCAATGCCTTGCTGAGGCAAGGGTCACAGTGTAGGGAAAGGAGAAAACACACACTTAAGAAAAGCAGAGCCAGCTCAGGCCCAACCCTCAGGGCTACTGCTCTAGCAACTTGGAATCAGAACCCACTCCTGATAGGGTGGTGATGGCCACTGAGCAGAGGGGAAGCCCTGCCTCACACCCAGCTGAAGTCTAGCCTATCCATCTCCAGCCCCACTGACTACCAAGGTGAGAGTTGTCAGCACACCATGAGGAAAGACATAACTTGTGTCCATGTCAAATTCAGCTCTCCCACCAATGGCACTGGGGACAAGTAGTCTGTATAGGGACACTCGCACACACACAGACACACAATAACCCTTTAAAGACTGCAATAGAGGCAAAAAGAATTAAGCAAAATGAAAAGGCAGAGGAACTGGTCTCAATTTAAAGAGCAAGAGAAAACCCCTAATACATAAATAATAAAACAGAAATAAAAATCTACCAGATTAAGAATTCAAAGCACTGGTAATAAATATGTGAACTGAATTAGGGAAAAGAAGATATGTACACAGTGAATATTTAGCAATGAAGTAGAAAATATAAAAAACACCCAATCTGATATGAAAAATTTAATACCTGAATAAAAAACACACTAGAAGGAATGAACAGCAGGCTAAGTGATACAGAAGAATGCATAAGTGATGTGAAAGACAGAATAATAGAAATCACCTAATCAGAAGATTAAAAAAATTAAAAAAAAAATGAAAACAGAATAAGAGATCTCTCAGATAACATTAAGAATACCAACATTTGTATTATAGAGGTCCCAGAAGGATAAGAGAGAGAGAAGAGAATCTAAAATATATTTGAGAAAAGTATGCCTGAAAACTTCCCAAGCCTGAAGAAGGAAACAGATATCTAGGTACAGGAGGCACAGAGGATCTTAAACAAGATGAACCTAAACAGACCCATGCCGAGACATATCATAATTAAAATGGCAAATTTAAAGATAGAAAAATAATTCTAAAGGCAGCAAGATAAAAACAAAGGGTCATATACAAAGGAATTCCCAAAAAGCTATCAGCTTATTTCTCTGCAGAAAAACTGCAGGCCAGAAGGGGGTGGTATGATATATTCAAGGTGCTGAAAGGGAATACCTGAAATCAAGGAGACTCTATCTAATATGATTATCTTTTAGAATAAAGGAGAGATAAATGACTTCTCAGACAAACAAAAACTAAAAATGTTCCTCAATACAAAACCAACCCTAAAAGAAATGTTAAAGGGTCCTGTCTAAGTGGAAAAGAAGTACGAATCAATAGGAAAGGTAAAATCCCACCAGGAAAGGCAAATATATAGTAAGAGCTGAGAATCAACCACTTTAAAAAGCCAGTACAAAGATTTAAAAAAACAAATATTGTACAAGCAACTATAACTACAATAAACAGTAAAAGGATAACCATGGAGACGTATAATATGACATCAGGAACACAAGATGTGGGGGAGGGGAGAAAAATGTAGATCTTCTAGAATGCGTTTGAACTAAATGACTACCAGTTTCAAACAAGAAGATACAGCTATAGGCCAACATATATGACCCCAATGGTAACCACAAATAAAAACCTACAACAGACACACAAGACAGGAACACAAGTATACTACTAAACAAAATCAGCAAATGAAAGGGAAGAAACAAAAAGAAAAAGAGAGGAAGAGATGAGAACTACAAAAACAACCAGAAAATAAGTAATAAATGGCAATAAGTACATACTTATCAATAATTACTCTATCAATGAACTAAATGCTCAAATCAAAAGACATAGTGTGGTTGACTGGGAAAAAAAGACACATGTATATCCTGCCTACAAGAGACTCACTTCAGAGCTAAGCACACACACAGAATAAAAGTGAGAAGATAGAAAAAGATATTTCATGCAAATGGAAACTATAAGAAAGATTGGGTATCAATATCATATCAGATAAAAGAGAATTTGAAACAAAGGCAATAACAAAGATAAAGATGGCCATTATATAATGATAAAGGGATCAGTACAAGAAGAGGTTATTACACTCACTGACGTATATGCACCCAATACAGGAGCACCTAAATATAAAAGCAAACACTGGCACATAAAGGAAGTAGCTGACAATAGTACAGTAATATTAGGGAATTTTAACATCCCACCTGCATAAATAGATCATTCAGACAGAACATCAGTAAGGCAACAGTGATCTTAAATGACACAATATAAATGTTGGACTTAATAGATATCTACAAGATATTCCATACAAAAACAGCAGAATACATTCTTTTCAAGAGCAAATGAAACTTTTTCCAGGATAGATCACATGCTAGGCCACAAAACAAGTCTCAACAAATGTAAGAGGACAGGCATTATGTTAAGCATTTTTGTCTGCCCACAAAGGTATGAAACTAGAAATCAACTACAGAAAGAAAAATGGGGAAAGATCAAACACATGGAGACTAAACAACACACTACTAAAAAAAGAAAAAAAAGAAAGCAAGGGGTCAGTGAAGAAATCAAAGAGGAAATCAGAAAATACCTTGAGACAAATGAAAATAGAAACGCAACAATTCCAAAATCTTTGAGATGCAACAAAAGCAGTTCTAAGAGGAAAGTTTATAGTGGTAAAGTCCTCACTCAAAAAACAACAACATCAAACAACCTGACCTACCACCTAAAGGGGCTAAAAAAAAAAAAAAAAAGAAGAAGAAACAAAGCCCAAAGTCAGCAGAAGGAAGGAAATAATAAGGATCAGAGAGGAAATTTAAAAAATAGAAGTAAAAAAATAACAGAGGGCTTCCCTGGTGGCGCAGTGGTTGAGAGTCCGCCTGCCGATGCAGGGGACATGGGTTCATGCCCCAGTCCGGGAGGATCCCGCATGCCGTGGAGCGGCTGGGCCCGTGAGCCATGGCCGTTGAGCCTGCACATCCAGAGTCTGTGCTCTGCAACAGGAGGGGCCACAATAGTGAGAGGCCTGCGTACCGCAAAACAAACAAACAAACAAAAAAACAAAACAGAAAAGATGAATGAAACCAAGAGCTCTTTTTTTTGAAAGATAAACAAAATTGATGCACCTTTAGCCAGGCTCATGAAAAGGATAAGAGAGAGGACCCAAATAAACAAAATAAGAAATGAAAGAGGAGAAATAACTACCAATACCACAGAGATACAATAAATCATAAGAGGATACTATGAACAGTTACATGTCAACAAACTGGACAACCTAGAAGAAATGGACAAATTTTAAGATATATACAAACTGCCAAGACTCAATCAAGAAGAAACAGATAATTTGAACAAACCAATCAGTAGTGGTGAAACTGAATTTATAATTTAAAAAAAATCTCAGCAGTCAAAAAACCAATACTGAACAGATTCATGGGGAAGTCTACCAAACAAATAAACAAGGGCTAATACCTATCTTTCTCAAAACAGTCCAAAACACTGAGAAGGAAGGAAAACCCCAAATTCATTCTATTAGTCCGCCATTACTCTGATACCAAAACCAGACAAAGACATTAAAAAAAAGAAAATTACAGGCCAATATCTTTGATGAATACAGATGAAAAAATTCTCACCAAAATATCAGCAAACCAAATTCAACAATACATTAAAAGTATTGTACACCATGATCAAGTTCAACTTATTCCAGGGACTCTTAGATTGCTCAATATTCATAAACCAATCAGTGTTATATACCACATTAACAAAAGGAAGGATAAAAATCATATGATCATATAAGCAGACAAAGAAAAAGCATTTGAAAAATTTAACATCCATTCATGATAAAAACTCCCATTAAGGGGCCTCCCTGGTGGCGCAGTGGTTGAGAGTCCGCCTGCCGATGCAGGGGATACGGGTTCGTGCCCCGGTCTGGGAGGATCCCATATGCCGCGGAGCGGCTGGGCCCGTGAGCCATGGCCGCTGGGCCTGCGCGTCCGGAGCCTGTGCTCCGCAACGGGAGAGGCCACAGCAGTGAGAGGCCCACATACCGCAAAAAGAAAAAAAAAAAAAAAAAAAAAAAAAAACTCCCATTAAAATGTGTATGGAGGGAACAAATCTCAACATAATAAATGCCATTTATGACATATCCACATCTAACATCATCCTCAACAGTGAAAAGCTGAAAACCTTTCCTCTAAACTGAGGGAAAAGACAAGATTCCCAGTCTCGCTACTTCTATTTAACAGAGTATTGGAGTCCTAGCCACAGAAATCAGACAAGAAAAAGAAATAAAAGACATTCAAATTGGAAGTGGAGAAGTAAAACTGTCACTGTTTGCAGATGACATGATACCGTATACGGAAAATCCTAAAGTCTCTACTAAAAGCTTATTAGAACTAATAAATGAATTCAACAAAGTTGCAGGATACAAGATGAATATACAGAAATTTATTGCTTTTCTATACACTACTAATGAACTATCAGAAAGAGAATGCAAGATAATAATCCCATTTAAGATGGCATCCTTTTTGACCCACCTCCTAGAGAAATGGAAATAAAACCAAAAATAAACAAATGGGACCTAATGAAACTTAACAGCTTTTGAACAGCAAAGGAAACCATAAGCAAGACAAAAAGACAACCCTAAGAATGGGAGAAAATATTTGCAAATGAAGCAACTGACAAAGGATTAATCTCCAAAATTCACAAGCAGCTCATGCAGCTCAATAAAAAAAAAAAAAAAATCCAAAAATGGGCAGAAGACCTAAATAGACATTTCTACAAAGAAGATATCCAGATTGCCAACAAACACATGAAAGAATGCTCAACCTCATTAATCATTAGAGAAATGCAAATCAAAACTACAATGAGATATCATCTCACACCAGTCAGAATGGCCATCATCAAAAAATCTAGAAACAATAAATGCTCGAGAGGTTGTGGAGAAAAGGGTACCCTCTTGCACTGTTGGTGGGAATGTAAATTGATACAGCCACTATGGAGAACAGTATGGAGGGTCCTTAAAAATCTACAAATAGAACTACCATACGACCCAGCAATCCCACTACTGGCCATATACCCTGAGAAAACCATAATTCAAAAAGAGTCATGTACCAAAATGTTCATTGCAGCTCTATTTACAATAGCCAGGCCATGGAAGGAACCTAAGTGTCTGTCAACAGATGAATGGATAAAGAAGATGTGGCACATATATATTACTCAGCCATAAAAGGAAATGAAATTGAGTTATTTGTAGTGAGGTGGATGGACCTAGAGTCTGTCATACAGAGTGAAGTAAGTCAGAAAGAGAAAAACAAATACCATATGCTAACACATATTTATGGAATCTAAGAAGAAAAAAAAAAAGTCATGAAGTACCTAGGGGTAAGATGGGAATAAAGACACAGACCTACTAGAGCATGGACTTGAGGATATGGGGAGGGGGAAGGGTAAGCTGTGACAAAGCAAGAGAGAGGCATGGACATATATACACTACCAAACATAAAATTGATAGCTTGTGGGAAGCAGCTGCATAGCACAGGGAGATCAGCTAGGTGGCTTGTGACCACCTAGAGTGGTGGGATAGGGAGGATGGGAGGGAGGGAGATGCAAGAGGGAAGAGATATGGGAACATATGTATATGTATAACTGATTCACTTTGTTACGAAGCAGAAATGAACACACAATTGTAAAGCAATTATACTCCAATAAAGATGTTAAAAAAAAAGATGGCATGTAAAGGAATAAAATGTCTAGGAATGAACTTAACCACAAATGTGAAAGATCTATAGTCTACAAACTATAAAACACTGATGAAAGAAATTGAAGATGGTACAAAGAAATGGAAAGATATCCCATGCACTTGGATTGGAAGAATTAATATTATGAAAATGGCCAAACTTCCCAAAGCAATTGAAAAATTTAATACAATCACTTTCAAAATGCCTATGACATTTTTCACAGAACTGGAAAAAATAATCCTAAAAATTCATATGGATTCACAAAATACCCTAAATTGCCAAAGTGATGTTGGGATTAAAACAAACAAACAAACAAACAACAGAAACCCTAGAGGAATAACCCTCCCTGACTTCAGACTACACTACAAAGCTACAATAATCCAAACAGCACGGTACTGGCACAAAAACAGACACATAGATCAAAGGAACAGAATAGAGAGCCCAGAAATAAACCCATGCACCTATGGTCAATTAACCTATGACAAAGGAGGTAGGAATATATAATGGAAAAAAATACATTCTCTTCAACAAATAGTACTGGGGAAAATGGAGAGCTACACGCAAAACAATGAGATTAGAACATTCTCTCACACCATATACAAAGGTAAACTCAAAATGGTTTAAAGACCTAAATGTAAGACCTGAAATCATAAAACTCCTAGTTGAGAACATAGGCAGAACACTCTTCAATATAAACTGTAGCAATATTTTTTGGATCTGTCAAAAAAAATTTAAAGCAAAAATAAACAAATGGGAACTAATTAAACTTCAAGGGGTTAATACCCAAAATATATAAACAGCTCATGTAACTCAATATAAAAAAACTTTTTTAAAAACAAGCAACCCAATCAAAAAAATGGACAGAAGAAGATCTGAACAGTCATTTTTCCAAAGAAGATATACTGATGGCCAACAGGTTCATGTAAAGATGTTCAAATCACTAATCATCAGAGAAATGCAAATCAAAACAACGAGATATCATTTCACACGTGTCAGAATGCCTATCATCAAAAAGACTACAAGTAAAAAATGTTGGAGAGGATGCACAGAAAAGGGAACCCTCCTACACTGTTGGTGGGAAAGTAAATTGGTACAGCCACCTTGGAAAAAAGTATAGAGGTTCCTCAAAAAACTAAAAATAGAACTACCATATGATTTAGCAATTCTACTCCTGGGTATATATCCAGAAAAAATAATAACACTCATTTGAAAACATACATGCACCCCAATGTTCATAGCAGCATTATTTCTAAAAGCCAAGATATGGAAGCAACCCAAGTGTCCATAAACAAAAGAATGGATACAGAAGAAGTGAGATACACACACACATATACACACAATTGAATATTACTCAGCCATAAAAAGAATGAAATTTGGCAATCTGTAGCAGCATCAATTGACCCAGAGAATATTATGGTTAGTGAAGTGTAAGACACAGAAAGACAAATGCTGTATGGTACCACTTATATGTTGAATCTAAAAAGTTAAACAAATGTATATAGCAAAACAAAACAGACTCATAGATATAGAAAACAAACTAGTGGTTACCAGTGGGGAGAGAGAAGGGTAGAGGGGCAAGATAGGGGTATGGGATTTTAAGAGATACTAACTACTAGATATAATATAGATAAGCAGCAAAGATATATTGTATAGTACTGGAAATTATAGCCATTATCTTATAAGAACTTTTAATGGAGTATAATCTGTAAAAACACTAAATCCCTATGCTGTACACCTGAAACTAATATATTATTATAAATCAATTATACTTCAATAAAAAGAAACACACAAATCAAAAATACTTCAATTGCTAACAACATGGTAAAGCCATCTAATTTTTGTAAGAAGCTTTTCCTTTCTACATTCTTTGTGATCATGAGTGAAGGTGCTGTCAGCAGTCTTCTTTATCCTGATGAGAATTTCAGAAAGCCAAAAAAAGCAATGTGTATCTAGAGAGTGAACAGCAACAGATGGTTTAGAGATCTAACAAGTTTGGAATCAAGTTTTAAAAAACAGATTCTGGGCTATCGATTAGGAACACTGACCTAGAGAAAATAGCAGCTGAGTACTTTATTGGGGTAAATGTGTTTCAAGTCAAGAAAGACAATAGAAATTGTGAAGTAAAAGAAAATATCAGCTTATTGATGTATTTGCTTAGCTATTACTGATGAGCATTCCAATAAGCTATCATTTGCCTTACAAAATGACCCAAAACATAGTGGCTTAAAATTACAACGCTCAATTATTTGGGTCAAAAATCTGCCAGGTGGGCAAGGCTCCAATAGAGACAGTTCATCTCCACTCCATGTGGAATGAGCTAGGGTAGCTGGACTAGGGAAGAGGGACACCTTCAAAGATAGCACTTTGGCTTGGCTGCTAATGTAAACTCATTTAGAACTGGCATCTGGGGCCACAGTTCCTCTCCATAGGAGCCTCTCCAATGAGATTGTTTTGGTTTCCTCACACCTGTGTTCCAAATGTGACTGTTCTGAGAGATACGAAATGGACACTTTCCACGTCTATGGCCTGAGTCTGGAAACTGACACAAAATCACTTAGCAATATTATACTGGCCAATACAATCACAGAGTCTGCTCATACTTAAGGGGAAGAAACACAGACCTCCATTTCTTGATGAGAGAAGTATCAAACAGTTTACAACCATCTTTAATCTACCCGTGTACACATATTTTTTAAGTTCTCTAATAGTAGGAGATAGGGAGGTTTTCATTCCTCTGCACTATTACCATTTAATAAGCTATCATTTGTCTGAGCAATACGTTTAGTGAATATATTAATTTATTTAAGATCATCATATGTATGTTTTCCTTTGAAATGGGTGTGGGGGTGGGTACTATTTTAAAACAAATCTACCAAAGGATCATTTAGGAGGTACAGATTTCTGAAGAACTCTACCAGATGTACAGTCTAATGAATATTTCCCCCAGGAAATCCTGATGTGTGTATAGCCCCCCTGTGTGCACATCAGGCTTCATTTTCAGCTTCTTACTCCCATCTCCAGCATAACTGTTAATTTTAGTGATGCTGCCCATAGAGCTGATGTCTATTAAGGCAAGCCAATTACATTACTTTGTTTTTGTTTTGTTTTGTTTTGTTTATACTAATATGGTCTACTTTATTAGTATACAGTATATAATACATATGTATGTGTTTATATACATAAAATATAATATACATGTTCACATAACACATAATATGTATAAGGATTATGATTAATATATTTCATAACAAGATTATGTAACAATAATAATGAAATATTATTTTGAATAGATCTTTATTAGAGTATAATTACTTCACAATACTGTGTTTCTGTTGTATAACAAAGTGAATCAGCCATATGCATACATATATCCCCATATCCCCTCCCTCTTGAGCCTCCCTCCCACCCTCCCTATCCCACCCCTCTAGGTCGTTGCAAAGCACCGAGCTGATCTCCCTGTGCTATACTGCTGCTTCCCACTAGCTAACTATTTTACATTTGGTAGTGTATATATGTCGATACTACTCTCACTTTGCCTCAGCTTCCCCCTACCCACCCCGTGTCCTCAAGTCCATTCTCTATGTCTGCGTCTTTATTCCTGCCCTGCCACTAGGTTCATCAATACCATTCTTTTTTTTACATTCCATATATTTGTGTTAGCATACGATGTTTGTTTTTTCTCTTTCTGACTTCCTTCACACTGTATGACAGACTCTAGGTTCATCCACCTCACTACAAATAACTCAATTTCATTTCTTTTTATGGCTGAGTAATAGTCCATTGTATATATTGCTATATCTTCTTTGTCCATTCATCTGTTGATGGACATTTAGGTTGCTTCCATGACCTGGCTATTGTAAATAGTGCTGCAATGAACATTGTGGTACATGTCTCTTTTTGAATTATGGTCTTCTCAGGGTATATGCCCAGTAGTGGAATTGCTGGGTCATATGGTAATTCTATTTTTAGTTTTCTAAGGAACCTCCATACTGTTCCCCATAGTGGCTGTATCAATTTACATTCCCACCAATACTGCAGGAGGATTCCCTTTTCACCACACCCTTTCCAGCATTTACTTTTTCTAGATTTTTTGATAATGGACATTCTGACCAGTGTGAGGTGATACCGCATTGTAGTTTTGATTTGCATTTCTCTAATAATTAGTGATGTTGAGCATCTTTTTGTATGCCTCTTGGCCATTTGTATGTCTTCCTTGGTGAAATGTCTATTTAGGTCTTCAGCCCATATTTTAATTGGCTTGTTTGTTTTTTTTATATTGAGCAGCATGAGCTCTTTGTATATTTTGGAGATTAATCGTTTGTCCTTTGTTTCATTTGCAAATATTTTCTCCCATTCTGAGGGTTGTCTTTTTGTCTTGTTTATGGCTTCCTTTGCTGTGCAAAAGCTTTTATGTTTCATTAGATCCCATTTGTTTATTTTTTTTTTTAATTTTCATTACTCTAGGAGGTGGGTCATAAAAGATCTTGCTGTGGTTTATGTCAAAGGGTGTTTTTCCTTTGTTTTCCTCTAAGAGTTTTACAGTATCTGGTCTTACATTTAGGCCTTTAATACATTTGGAGTTTATTTTTGTGTATGGTGTTAGGGAGTGTTCTAATTTCATTCTTTTACATGTAGCTGTCCAGTTTTCCCAGCACCACTTATTGAAGAAGCTGTCTTTTCTCCATTGTATGTTCTTGCCTCCTTTGTCATAAATTAGGTGGCCATATGTGCATGGGTTTATCTCTAGGCTTTTTATCCTGTACCGTTGATCTATATTTCTGTTTTGGTGCCAGTACCATACTGCCTTGATTACTATAGCTTTGTATTATAGTTTGAAGTTGGGGAGCCTGATTCCTCCAGTTCTGTTTTTCTTTCTCAAGATTGCTTTGGCTATCCGGGGTCTTCTGTGTTTCCATACAAATTGTGAAATTTTTTGTTCTAATTCTGTGAAAAATGACATTGGTAGTTAGATAGGGGTTGCACTGAATCTGTAGATTGTTTTGGGCAGAACAGTCATTTTCACAATATTGATTCTTCCAATCCAAGAACATGGTATATTTCTCCATCTGTTTATGTCTTCTTTGATTTCTTTCATCAGTGTTTTATAGTTTTTTGAGTACAAGTCTTTCACCTCCTTAGGTAGGTTTATTCCTAGATATTTTATTCTTTTTGTTGCAATGGTAAATGGGATTGTTTCCTTAATTTCTCTTTCAGATTTTTCATCATTAGTGTATAGAATGCCAGCCATTTCTGTGCATTAATTTTTTATCCTGCAACCTTACCAGCTTTATTGATTAGCTAGTAGTTTTCTGGTGGCATCTTCAGGATTTGCTATGTATAGTATCATGTCATCTGCATACAGTGACAGCTTTACTTCTTCTTTTCCAATTTGTATTCCTTTTATTTCTTTTTCTTCTCTGATTGCCATGGCTAGGATTTCCAAAATGATATTGAATAAGTGTGGTGAGAGTGGACATCATTGTCTTGTTCCTGATCTTAGTGGAAATGCTTTCAGTTTTTCACCACTGAGTGTGATGTTGGCTGTGGGTTTGTCATGTATGGCCTTTATTATGTTGAGGTAGGTTCCCTCTATGCCCACTTTCTAGAGAGTTTTTATCATAAATGGGTGCTGAATTTTGTCAAAAGCTTTTTCTGCATCTATGGAAATGATCATATAGCTTTTATTCCTTAATTTGTTAATATGGTGTATCACATTGATTGATTTGCATATATTGAAGAATCCTTGCATCCCTGGGATAAATCCCACTTGATCATGGTGTATGATCCTTTTAATGTGTTGTTGGATTCTGTTTGCTAGTATTTTGTTGAGGATTTTTGCATCTATGTTCCTCAGTGATACTGGTCTGTAATTTTCTTTTTTTGTTATATCTTTCTCTGGTTTTGGTATTTGGGTGATGGTCACTTCGTAGAATCAATTTGGGAGTGTTCCTCCCTCTGCAATTTTTTGGAAGAGTTTGAGAAGGATCGGTGTTAGCTCTTCTCTAAATGTTTGATAGAATTTGCCTGTGAAGCCATCTGGTCTTGGACTTTTGTTTGTAGGAAGATTTTTAATCACAGTTTCAATTTCATTACTTGTGATAGGTCTGCTTATATTTTCTAATTCTTCCTGGTTCAGTCTTGGAAAATTGTACCTTTCCAAGAATTTGTCCATTTCTTTGTGGTTGTCCATTTTACTGGCATATAGTTTTTTGTAGTAGTCTCTTATAATCTTTTGTATTTCTACAGTGTCAGGTGTGATTTCTCCTTTTTCATTTCTAATTTTATTGATTTGCATCCTCTCCCTTTTTTTCTTGATGAGTCTGGCTAAGGGTTTGTCAATTTTGTTTATCTTCTCAAAGAACCAGCTTTTAGTTTTATTCATCTTTGCTATTGTTTTCTTCCTTTCTATTTCATTCATTTCTGCTCAGATCTTTATGATTTCTTTCCTTCTACTGACTTTGGGTAATTTTATTAGAATATTTAACCACACAGAGCATCTTGGTGTTTTGACAGGTAGATTGTACTCCATAAATAAAAGTATTTATTCAAAGTGGCAAATGTGTTTCCAGAGTTTCCTAGGAGATGGCAGTTAGCATATGACCCTTTACTATTATTTTTTAGGATTCACATTCTGCATTTTCTAAATGCTTTCAAAGTCGCAAAGCAGGAAACAATAAATTCTTTACCAAGTATTTTTTTAGCAGAATCAGCAAATCCACCTCCTCCCAATGGCGGAAGGATGCAGATCCTGGTCATGTTTTTATTATCCTGCTCTAATGAACCGAGTCCAAATTCCTAAAATGTGAGTTGTCTGTTTTAAACTTTGGTCCCTGAGATTTGTAATTCTAAACTGGTGCCAGGGTCTGTTTTCCTATCAGCAAAACAGGGGAAACCATATGTGCAAATTCTTCAAGATCTCCCAAGCCAATCTGTTAGAAAAATGAAAACTATTATTGTGACAGGACTTAGCCCATAATTTATTTGTTGTGCCATGGTAATCTCCTTATTTATTCTGATTGAAGGCAATCATAGGCCTGCTCAACACTCAGAGGGAGTGGAAGTAAGCCAAATCTAGTCTGAACACTGAGGACAGAAAGCACAGGCACCCGGGTGATTTCAGAGTAAACGCCTGAGTGTGCAAGGTGACGTAAGATGCTGTCCTTGAGTGTGCAGATAAATTTGATTCTAGTACTAGAATCCAATAACTGAGACTTCATCCTACCCCCAAAAAAAGGAGTTTAACTTCATCTACTGTAATGAGCCGGGGTCAGTTAACACTATCAAAAATGGCATGGGTTATAAAAATGAATAAGGTAAAGGAACATTTTCTATACTCTTTATATCTCTTTCCCCCTTCCCCCACTTCATCGCCCCAAACAAGAGACCTCACTGAGCAGTGAATGAAGGTCTTCAATTACTAGAAAGCTGATATACAAATGAATGCTTCTTGTTAATTGTTTCCAATGGTATGCTACCGAAATCAGTCAAAAATGCATATTCATGTATTTGCTTTGATCTTTTCTTTGTTTAATTCAAAGTTTATCAAATTCAACAGCTCAAATTTGTGACCTATTTCATGTTATTTTAGGATAACCTCTTAAGGACATAGGTACAAATTTGGAGACCAAAATAACTTTAATGGATGGAGGCTACTGAAAAAGTGACCTGTTAAAACATTTAAGCTAATTATGACTTGGCATGAAGCAACTGTTTTCCTTCTTAGCTGACTTTGGGGCAACTAAGGAGCAGTCACACCACTATTCTAACCACATACTCACAGATTGTATTGTAATCTCTCTTTTTATAATTTCTACAAATACTCAATTTTTCTTTAAAAATCTCATTTTATAATATGAAAAGTTATGCCTGTGGAAGTAAGACAACTCTTGGGTATTAGTACAATGTTATTATCATAATGCAGGCAAAGCAGTGAAAAGATATAGCCAGGGAGAATCCTGCAGGCATTTAAGTTGTTAGAAATTGGACCTATTGGGCTGTAGCCCACAGGCCTACAATGCCTGTACCTGCCCAGCTTTAAGACCTAAGAAAGAGCTTGGAGTCAGCAACAGAGAAATCAGGGATTTAGGATGGGGGAGCTTACATGTTTGAAGCAAGGTCCTGGAGGTATACCCCACCATGTGTGGCAGACGGCAGGCAGGCAGGACATGGCTGCAGTCATTGCTAAGGAAGTGGGGGCGGGGGAAATTGCCAGATTGCCAGTTATAGGGGGAGTCGATGTAAGGTTGACTCATCGTTACCAGGTAAACTAGCAAAGAGGCATGCTCCCCACCATCCCTGTGATAAGAACAATCACTAGCTGGGCCTGGGGCAAGTATGTAGGAAGGTCAGTCATGTGAGTAGCATGTAGGTGAAGCAGGCACTGGTCGAGCAGGGAATGTACAGAGAGCAAGAGAACAGCCACCTTGAGTGGCCTGACCATATAGGACCCATCTTGGTTGAGAAAATATTTTGAAGAGTATCTTTGTGCTGTTTTATCTTTTTATGAGCCTTTCTGCTTGGGAGTCAACTGTGATCCTCTCCATAAATGCTAGAAAGGCATCTGATAACATAAACTGTCCAGCCTGCATTTGACACAGATTATAAAATAGATCCATATTTCATTCTTTTCTTCCATTTCTCTATCTATTTACCTAAAATGTACTTTTAAATTAGAAATTACTATAATTGAAATTACTAAAGTAGAAGATGCCAGCTGTCCTACAAGTTCTTTCGTATTTTTCTCTATATCCTTGGTAATGCAATTAGAGTTCAGTCACAAAGCTTCACCCAAGTGCCATGGAGGTTAGGAAATAGTGTCTTATGTAGCTTAGAGCACAGGAGGGAAGCGCAAGAGATTTGAACAGTCTTCATTACAAAAGCCTATAAAATAAACTTTAATGTAGTATGATAACAAAAGGATGTATTTCAAGATCACTGAGACGTTAACTCTTCTCTGAAACCTAATTTTTCCTCCCTTTCAGACTAAAAGTTTTTATAAAAGTAGCTCTGCACCTAATGCCTTTATTTACTCTCAGTTCCCACCTGCAACATACCTCATGCCAAAGAAAATCACTCTTGTCCATCAACCAGCTGCAGCTATTTTAATGACTGAGCCATTTAACCTCAGACCATCATTTGCCTCGTCCCAGGGCTTAGAAGAACCTTGTGATATCTCCACATCCTAGATCAAGCTCACTCTCCAGGCTCAGTAGCTGGGGCTCAACTCCTTACCTTTGTAACTGAGTACAGCTAACAGCCAATCCCAGTGGCTTCTCTCCTGCACTTCTCATATCCTTTGGGTGACCACTGCTTGAAATTTTGCACCGATGCAATTACTTTTGACTTAACAAGCTAAGAGTTCTCTGAGCACAGTCCTCGACCCCTGACTCCCTCCATCCAAATGTCTGAACTTCGGGAGAACCTTTCCACTAACTATTGCCACTACACTCCTTGGGAAATGTTCTCACTATCTACTCGCTCCTCCATGTCACCCATAATCTGGAGGGAGCAAACATCCTAAGAAACAGAACACAAAGGATTCTGGTGAGTTTACAGTGTTGATGGCTAGTTAAGGAAAGCACTAATTAAGGGACTCTGAGGCTGAGTTAAATGGAACCAGATCCAAAATGAGAAACTAAAACAGATTCCCTAGGGCTATAGAGAATTAAGACAGGGTTCTCAAATTTAAGATAAAAGAAACATAAAGTCGTTTGACAGGATAGTGAAAATAACAAATACTTCAGACACTGTTAAACCAGCACCAAGATTATCAGTTGTCAGCACTTATTTTTTACAGTTGCATTAAGGAGAAAAGAGAAAAAAAAAAAAATTTAAAGGACTTATTTTCAGTCTTACCCCCTATCACCTTACTTGATTATATAACCAGTTTATTCTTGAATTTCAACTTGTTGAAATAAAAGCTAAAGCAGTTTTATTTTTTTCAAACATCTGCCCCAGCTATATCATATCCAATCCCTTTTCCTACAGGATAGTGACTTTGTTAATAGTATTAAATATTTCATGCTCTCCCTTTTCCTGGCCACTCATAATCTCAATGCATTTTTACTGAGATTCAGTTCTTTGAGTCAGTTCTTTTTAAGTCATGATCTTACTTTCAATTAAATAAAAACAACAGACCTTTTCTGTGTCTCTTTCCTCATTCTCCACCACCACAGAGACTACAGAGAATGAACAGGCAGTTCCCCAGTGACAAAGAGAGAAAGGCAAGGTTTCCTTTCACACACACCCTCTGTCTGGTGTTGGGGCAAATCAGGATAGGGGAGAGAGAGCTTAGCTGTGTAAAGACTCAGGGTTGCTTTGTAATATCCTCTCTGTTCTTAGTTTTTGCGAGGGTTGTCTTTCTGTGACAGTATACAAATGCCAGCTTCTGCTTGAGGTGTGTTGTGTTTGTGGGTTCTTAGAAGTGCACCCCACATACACCCCAGGTGTGAAATGTGGCTTGGGTTTGACCTTCTCCCACATTCAGTCTTGGCCCCTGGTAGTACAACCCATGGGGATCTCACAGCAGCCTTAGGAACCTGGGGTACACAGAGGAGAAACAGAACACCGTGAGGATCCTTTAGAGGGTCCACTTAACCTAATTTCAAAACCATATATTTTCTTTGTAAATGTTCAGGGGTAATGATTCATCAAAATTAGATGCTTAGAAACCTAAACCAAACAAAAGCATCACCAGATCCTCTCTTTATGCTTAGAACAGCACAGATCCAGTTCCAGAATGAAAAATTTGAGAAGATGAATGGCTGAACTGCTCTCCCCAAGAAGGCTGGGAATTGTCACGATTTGGGAAAGAGGATGATTTCTGATGAAAGCATGAAACTGATGAGATTCCAGGAAATCTGAAGTTTGCCACTCTGACTAGATGCTTAGGGGAATGCAGGGAAAAGACATGGGGGAGATGTAAGCTTTCTCTGGAGAGCCTCAAAAATCCTGAATAAGGGAACATGATAACCCCTAAAATTTCTGTAGCCATACTCATGATAAATGCTTTACGATAGCTGTTCAGTGAAAGAAAAAATAAAGGCTAATGGGTTAGGAACAAACACCAACAACAAAAGTTCAAGATACACACTTTCCCTTGATCAGCACACTGCAATAAAGAGCAAAAAGTAAACAAACAAACAAAAATCAGCACAAAAAATTTTGCTATTGTCATTTCATTGACGTGGAAATAGAGCCAGAGTTATTTTCTTTTTAAAATAACACAGAGTTGCTAATGGAACCAAGAATAAACTACCATGTGGTAGCCATTAGAGTAACTTCTTTAATCTTATTTAAAAAGTGATAATTAAACCTAAACAGCATATAGTGAACCCTTGTGCTCTGAAAAGGTTCAAAGTCCACCATGTCAGTCTCCAAGTACATTTTCCATCATCTGGTCAGTTACTGTTTCAAGACAGTGTTTTACTATATATCTTTACATTCAGATAATAGACGGGCAAAAACACTATCAAATTGGAAAACAGTAGAATATACAATCTAAATTGGTTTGAATACATCGTGAGTTTGTACACTCAAATGAGATAATATCAGAAAATTTGCGGTGAGCTATCTGAAACTCTTTTCAAATATATTGTCTCACTCCCTTGTACACTACCCATTTTTCTTTTGCTTGTGATAGTCTTTAGTGAAGTAAAGATAATTCTCATGGTCATTCTATAGCTGAAGAAGCTAGTATCATATGGAAACTTGATTTTCTATTGTTGTCAGAGTGGTAAGCACAAATATTTGAAAATGTTCAACTTGTTTTGAAACAAGCCTCCCTCCTACCCTCTGCCATCAGCTTAAAGAAAAACAGACTTTGAATTAATTGCTTAAGACATGCTATCTATTTCTGAAATAAGCAGAAAGATCCAGTCTCAGAATTCATTTAAATCATCTGATTTACTGCCACAGAAAAAGAGAACTCAGTATTATGGCTTTTCTTAAACATCGAAAGTCTGTGGTTAAGACTGTCAGGCTTTGCTGTGCTCAGTCCTACTATTAAATCCTTATAACTCTATATGCAAATGCCATGCTTATAAGGGATCTTTATTTGTGATCTAATATTTTCATTTTAAAATGAGCTAGCTAAAGGTTCTCTGAGTTCATTTTTCCTATCTCTTATTCTCACTCACATTATTATGTTAACATTATTCTATTTATTAGAACACCTTTCAGTTAAGGATATTAAAGAGCTTTGACAAGCATGAACAAATTCTCCCCTAAAAAGTAAGTTGGCACAAAGCTAAGATAGAATGACAGGTGGGTAAGATGAAAAACAGTGTAGAGGTTAAGTTCCCCTACTCAAAGACAATCCACGAGATAGTCAGTGTCTGTTCTTTATCCAAAAGTTTAACCCTTTGCAAATGAAGGACCCAAGTGTCCAAGTGACACTTATTATTCAGACAAATTGCTTGCAAGGGTAAACTTTGAAGTATGAGAAGTTTCTGAAAAGGCAATTTGACAAGCACCTAAGCTTGACTACCTCTTAAGTGCAGTTAATGAATGGTCCTCATAAGTGTGCATTTTTAGGATAGTTATTGGCATATATACAGGGCTGAGAATCCTTAGAATGATCACTCCAGTCTTGGTAGGCAAGAAATTAGGGAAAAGCCCACACAGTGTAAGTTTGCCCAATCCATAGGCATGTCATTTTTCTTCTTCTAGTGTATCTGGTATGTGTCAGACATCACAGAAAGATGCATATGAGAGAACCATCTAGTATGCCTCTATAATATCCTTCAACTGAATCTAACAAACATATATGCCTCAATTATGAAATAAGTATGTCACATCAATGACATAATTATTTTATGTGTGTCTTTAAGTTTCAGTGGCAGCATGTTAATCAATAGATGAGTGACTAAATAAGTTTATGGTTCATTGACATTTGGAATGCTCAGAAATACATTAGGCAGATCTAAGTTCACAGACATGAGGCTTTCCTATATATATATATATATTCATATTTTAAATTATACAACAATGTTATGTTATGATCTTATTGATTGCAGAAAACACCTATGCTCTATATGAGTACATGCTTGTATGATAAATAAAAAATAAGGATACAAGCTCAAGTGTTAACATTACTTGCTTCTACAGAGGGAAGTGGGACAGGTAAGCAAAGGAGTTTCAGCTTTTATTGTCTGTATATGTATTATCTGAATGCTTAGAAATTGTGCATGTATTTATGTTTTATTTGAACAATTTATATATGACTGGAAAGGCACCATAGCATAGTGGTTAAGAATACAGGGTCTGGAGCCATATTGCTTGTGTTCAAACCCAGATTACCACTATCTCTATAAGCTTGTGTAATACATTCTGTGTGCCTGTTTATCCATATATAAAAGATGAACAACAATGACTCATACCTTACAGAGGGTTATAATGAGAATTAAACAAATTAGTATAAGCTATTTGTTTAGAGCCATCCTCCTCAACAAAAAGAAAGGATTTTAAAATATTGGCTATTATTATTATCTTCATATTAGATGATTTTGAGGGTGATGATGATGATAAAAAATAGGGTGTCAGAGAAGAATCTTGTATGATTAAGGCAGAAATACAAATAAACCGAAAGGAGATGATGTTGGTGGCCTCAAACTTAAACCACTGCAACATCTAATCTCAAAAGACAGTAGAGCAATGAATTTGGAACTCTGAGAAACAAAGTGAATTCTAAGAACTATATAACCTGACAGGCTGTCATTCAAGTATTAGGAAAATACATAGTAATTCTGAAATAATCAAGAAAATATAGCACTGTAAACATTACTTATTATTTGTTAATAAAGTCTAGGATGCAGAACAGTACAGAGATTAAGATAGGAAATACCACATGTTTAACGCTCAGTTCCATTTTATGTCAAATCTTCATGTTTTGTCATTTGTCCCCACTTTGCCCCCTCTCTTAAAAATACGGTTGAAGCTATTTCCTTTTCTATTCTCCCATTCCACTCACCCCCGCTCATGTCTGGGTATGTACACTTGCCTGCATTTGGCGTTTAAAGTTCCCATGCATGCTCCAGTAACTTAATTAGAAATGTTTTCTTAAACAATATAATAAGTTTCTGCATGTTTTAAACTATACGTAAAAAGAAACTTAAAATGGGATTTTTCTTGCTTCAGTTTCTACGAAGGCCTTAATGTGATAGATACCCAATATAACAGTGAGGATGTATATCAAAAGGCACATTTTCAATGTAGGTTTTCAAAAACTAATTCTATCATCCTTAGGCTCTTCTTAGGTACTCTTACTTAGACTAAGAAAATAAAAATTCAACAGATTAGAGAAGAAAAAAATAAATTTTTGAAAAGAGTCTTTGGAGAAGGTTGCTTCCATAGCATAATCCCCCCTTCAAGGGGATGCGGTGCTGCTTCCTTCCGCATGATCTTAGAAAGAAGAGGCTTTGAAAAGACCATGTGAAAAGAGATGTTTCCCTTGAGTCTGAAGTCTTGCTCACTATGGGCTGACACATACCTGATCTGAAGACAGGAGCCAGCAGGGCAGAGAGAAGAGGGCAGTGTCTAAGAAGTAACCCACTGGAGGGTGAGGAAGTTGGGGTGGACATTTTCCACAGACAAGGATGGCAAGACTGGGAAGGGTCTGAGACTTTAGCCTATTTTCGAGCTAGCAAGTCATGTGCCCTTATTTCCTGGATACTGACAGGAGACATGAGACTACTGAGTCAGAGACAAAAAGATGATTTACTAGCCACAGAAAATAGTAGCCAGAGAATCAGTAGTTGCACTAGTTCCCCAAGCTCCAATTCCCACAGGGTGATACAAGAGAACTAGGACACACTTTCACAAGCACTGGGCTGTATCAAAAGAGAGGAACCCTGAGCTTAAAGAACACAGGGCTTTTATAATGAGCAGTAGTCTGTATGCTATCTTCCCCAGAGCGAGATGTTATTTTTATTTTACTGAACAACAAGCAAACTTCCCTCTGCCCTGGAGTTAGAAATTCTCTTTCTTCCAAGACAGCTCTCTATACAAACATTCCTGAAAAGGTAGTCTGGAACAAAGGCAGGCAGTGCCTCGGCTCAGAAGACATACAGGAACACAAAAGACCCATGGAGAATTTTCTCCCAAAACAGATATGATCTACTGAGAGACAGAGCCACCCTACAGCAAGTTTATGTCCAGCTGAAGGAAGACAACCTGAAAGGGGTAGGTAATCAACCCTGGAAAACCAGAAGCCGAGGACGGAAGCCATTAGCAAAAAAGAAGGCATAATCTCATTCACAGGTGTTGCAGCCTGAGAGACCCAGCAAAGAAGGGATTATAACTTATTTAAGACACCAGGAAAAAGATGGCATTTAAATTGAGAATGATTTGATCAATCAGAGCTCAGACTGAAGGTATTCAGTTGGAAGGGAATATAAAGAATCAAAAATGGGAATCAAGGTATGATTCAGGGAACAGAAAAGAGTCCAGTGTTACTGAAAGAAAACTTCAAGAATTTATTTTGGTTAACATTTTAAATGTTTATTTCTCAAAATACTACATTCTTGCTCCTCTCTCTGGTTATATAGTAACTTGCGAATGGGCAGCAATGCTGCCTTCAATTGATAATATATGAGGGAGGCGGAATAGGGTCTGTAAAGAACTAAGCTGAATACAATCCACACTACAAAGATATTTAAATTGCCATTGGCTAAAAGAAAAAGTCTTTAATATAAACCTACTTGGAGTTTCAATATACGAAAACACAAGACCAACAAAGATAAAGAATTTGAAAGCAAAGTCTTCGTAATGGCTAAGCAAAATATACATTCTCTTTATTATTGCTTTATGTTCTAGAAGAATTTAATTGGGATTTTTTTTTTAGCTTTCTGTCCCATTTTCATAACTATACAAATGCAACTCATTTTCATGAATGATAATAGATTCCAATCTAACATAACATGTCTTGCTCTGACATTTACACACACACAGCTGTGGGAACAGATAAATCTGGCACAATGTTTATTTTCTAAGTGTGTGAAAGGAAATGGGACACTCCTGCTTAATAAAACTCATATAGCACTATAAATCTAAAAATATTATAAAACTGTCCCTGAGATAGAAAAAAGTGATAGCATAATTTGAAATGTCCATTATACTATTTAACATTATGTTGTATTAGTGCCTTATGCAACATGATATATAGCCGCTTAGAATCAGGTAACATTGAATTGCATTTTCTTCGATTCACATATGTGGAAAATGAGAAAAGGGCTCCTAATATATGCATAACATTAAAAATTGCTATTAAAAATTCACACGAAGAATGAAATGACTGAACTCTTATCATGCAGTCCAAGAAAGCCTTGATTATCATATGTGCCTTAAAATATAACTATTAGATATTTCCAGTGATAACCCACCCCCAAGATACTTTCCAAATCTGAGGATTACATTAAACAGCCAACTACTTCCTCCATTATGTTTTTCATCCTTTCTACACGCAATTTCCACCTTTTCCAATTACACTCTTCCTGTTGCACACACAGCTAGTAGCTACCTTGATCTAGAGAACGGTAAGTATTAAGTGAGGAACACATTCATTAGATGAACAGAGGATAGTATTATCCAACAACAACAATACAAAACAGGATTAAACAGAATTTTTCTTTTGTAATTAAAATACAGTTTCTCTCCAGGCTTACTTAGCAGCGCTTCACAGCGCATGCACTGACATCTCTGACAGCACATCACTTACAGATCAGTTGTTCTTGGTGGAGGATGAGAGTGGGAGGCAGTTTTACCCCCAGGCACAACTGGCAACATCTGGAAACATTTTTGATCATCATGATGTTAGGGGCGGTTACTACTGGCACTTGGGTGCTGACCGAAAGAAAAAGGCAGAGTATAAGTGCTGTGAATTTCAGTTTTATTCAGGGACTTTACTGAGGACTATAGCTTGGGAAACAGCCTCTCAGAACCCCTGAAAGACCTGTTCTGAAGAGGTAGGGGGAGAAGCCAATAAATGTAGGATTTTTGGCTAGGGAATAAGGGCAGTAAAGTTTATACCTTGGTAAAAGATTACTGCTAGTCTAAAAGAACCCATATCTCAAGCTAATGATTTTAGTCCTTTCCTACATATAGGAAGCTGTGAGAATTTGGGTTCATTAAAATTCTTCCTGAGATATACATCTAACCATCTGAGGGGACTGTTCTTCCAAAGCACAGAGTGCCTCATCCTGGTTTTATTTTGTCCTGAATTCCTTCCATGGTGCATTGTTGGTCAGCAAGTGCAGTGGCTAATGACTTAAACCTTGCAGAAGTGGAGCGTGGGCAACATTCTTTGTTTTACAGGGGTAAAGCCCAGGAATGATGCTTAAACGTCCACGATGCACAGGATAGCACCAACAACGAAGAATTATCCAACCTCACATGTCAATAATGCTGAGGTGGAGAAGACCTGCCCTAGAAAAAACACTTCACCCCACATCACTCCCAACTGTCTTTCTCCATGTCTTTTCTTTGAGCAGATTTTTTGCTTCCTGTATTAGAACTTTTCTTTTAAAGCACCAGTTGCCTATGAGTCAACTAACTTACATCAACTCTTCTAACTCCCATGACTTGTTCTTAAACTCACAAACCGTATTTCCTTACCTATTATCTCCAGTTTAACATAGTGCAAGGCACTGGTGGCCTCTCTACCTTCTAACCATATAACCAGAATTTGTGGTCTGTGGATACTCACCTATTTCTCGAATATTCCTTGAACAACAACAACAAAATCCCTGGGAAAGTGATAACACCTGTGGCTACCCACTCTTTGAGCCTAGGTGTGCCCTTTGTTCCTGAGGATGTTATTAAAAATCTCTTGGCATGTTAGCTAAACCATCAGACAACATTAGTGATATACCTTTGTGGAGTTAAACCATGCTCATTTCAACCAAACTATGCTTAAAGAATTGAAATAATCAAGAATCTAACAATGCGACATTCGTGTTCAAGGAGTTTCACCAGTGTTTATTCTGGGAAGAAATACAACAGTTGATTTACTCGTATTTCTCCTGACCTTTTTTCTTCTTCCTGCATCTGTCTGGATGCCTAAAATCGTTTCTTATAGCTGTCATTTACCTGATATAATGAACACTGTGCTGTGCAGCCCAGATTCCCCTTTAGAATTCACAGGTTTGTTCCCTCAACTGCTGGGCGTGCTCTCATCTAAGTTCTGTCCTGAACTTGAGGATCGTCACCTTGGCCAAGGTCATGCCCCCTCTCATGAGCATCCTGCATACGGTGAATGATCAAGGGTACAAGGACCTAACCCCAAATCTGGACATTATGTGTGGGCAACCCAAGCCTCAGGTTCCTCATGGGGTAGGATGTGGCTCTGGTATTACTGCGTAGGAGCCCAACTTCTTCCTCTGCATAATCCAGCTTCCTTCCCTTCCTGGGACATTCCCTAGTAAACTTTCTGTATATTAATCCACGTTTCAGCATCTCAGGGAACTGACCCACAGCCTCAGAATTGTTAGATCACCTTGTTCTTATACTGTAAGAAGCATATATTTTGTACACCAATAATACCTATTATATATAAAAATAGGTAATGCTCATGACAGTAAAGATGAAATTGGGATTTAGACCTTCACTGTTAAGTAAAATGTGTTCAACACAAATGAGCGCTTTGTTTTCCTTCTACGTGCCAAGGATTTCAATAGAAGGCTATATTTATTCCACTTCGTAACACATTCAGTGTGCTGATGATTATTTGCTTGCTGAGTACAAATGTGGAAGGGTGCAATTTTGCTAACAATTCTTTCTCTCCTTCCTTTTTTCTTTTCTTTTTTTTTTTTCCTTGACAGAGCCTGGATTGATGGACTAACTGAACTGATTTATAGGTCTCGCTGTGAGAGATAAGCCTCAGTTTGATTATCAAGACTGTCTCAGGTGGAAAACTGAAATCACTGTGCATTCAATTAGTTATTGAATCTTGACACACCAGGTGCAGGGGTCACTCCACAAAGTGGTTGCTTTTGAGTAAGAAAACACATTCAGAAAGGGGTTTAGAGAAACTTGGCACTGTTGAGCCACTTTGTGATAGATTACCTGAAATGGCCCATGTTCAACATCAGAACAGGGCTGCTTTGACAGTAGGTAAGAGGATAAATCAATGCATGTGGCAGTGCTATAAACAAATCAATATAAAAAAGGAAGAAAAAATGGGCTTTCAAGAAAGTTTCAGATTCACTCTTTGGATTTAGATAAAACAGCCTTGGTATTGTGAGGCCCCCCACATTTAGGGATAGAAATAGGCCAGGGTTAAATAATGCAGGGCCTTCTCCCCACAGCATTGCCCTGGCCTTATCATTGTGAATTTGACTGCTGATTAGAAATTAGCAGGTGAAAGGAGGAAATACACATAAAAATTCAAACTTTTACATAAATGTTGATTAAGGGAAGGAATCGCCTAGGTCCTTGGTTTATAATTAGAAGAATGAACTAGCCTTCCCAGCCAACATACATCCAACTTACTCTCTGGACAAATTCTCAAGTCAGGGAAGGTGTATTATAAAATGTGAGTCCCTCTAGCTACTTCAGTCGCCTTGCTCACACTTCTGCCAGATGAAAACGTAGGAGACAGGGTGGGGAGAGGACAGCAGTGGCTGGTGCTGCTGAGTCTCTCTTCTCATTCATTCACCCCCTTCTAGGAAAACAGGTGAAAGTTAGACAAGTCACCTGGTGACACTAGTTTCAATTGTGTGCTCTACAATTACAACCACTCTGCATGCCTGACCTGCTCTTGGAACTCAATCAACCCCTTGATGGGTTCTGAGGGTCTTGTCAGAGAAACCTGTCATTATCAAGATCCTTCTCCTCTGATCTTAACCCTCTTCGTTCACATACTAAGTCACTGATCCTCTCCTCTTCCTTCATTCTCCTATATCAAGACGGAGTAATTTTATTTGAGACATTCTCCTCAAAAGTCACAAATCCTTCCTGGGAAATCTTTACACCTCAAACACACAGATGTGAGTCACACAAAAACATGGCATTACCATCCTCACATTCTTCCCAAGTTATCCTGGGCTTTAATTACCCTGGGGGAAAAGAAACATGTTTAAAAATATCACCTCTGGCTTACTTCTAACAGATCATCCTATCTCTCAGTGATGTAAACATTTATCCACATTTGCACAGTTTTTCCTCTCTAGACCATAGTGTCCAGAAGTACACCTGTTGTAAAATATAGGTGCTGTACTCTGTACAACTGTTTTTTTCCACTCTCCCGGGACCAAAATCACCAAGTGGATTTGACGCTTTGCCTGTAAATATGCCCCTTTTCAATACTTTACGTTTTTAAAACTTTACTTCTGAGGTTAAGGAATTTGACCAAGATTTACTTTGTGAAAAAGGCCTACTTTCTCACTTGCTCCATTTTATTCTGTTAAACTTGCACCCTCACTACTCCTGTGACATCAAATGTGGGATGTGAGACAAAGAAGCTGAGATAATTTTAATGCATTAGAGCTATGTCCTTGAAACCTTTCACTAAAATACTTATGTCCACAACCACCCGTGCTATACTCTAATTTAGTGTATTATTAAAGTCCAAACCAAGGAAATTAACATAATTGTATGAAAAAAACTTTAAGGAAAAAAGTCTCACTTTTGATCTTGAAGGGGAGCAGAACTTGTCACCCCAGAATATGCCACTTTGGCATGAGGATTATTTTGAGCTAAAGGCAATCAAAACCCAGCAAATTCAGGAAAAGCTCTTTACCTTCCCCTCAACTGCCTATACCAGGAATAGAACTATTACCAGAGACACCCTTTGACCTAAGCAACTTATCTGCATAACAGGGTAACCTTTGTTTTCTTAACATCCCCTCTGCCCTCCCGTGAATGGCCTTTCTCGCCTTTGTATCCCCAGACCCCTACCCTTTTCTTAGCTCATGATGTTATATAAGCCTCAATTACCTGGCTGCCTTTTTAGTCTTCATATCTTTATAGGCTCCTGCATGTACATAATTTTGTTATTTTCTCCTGTTCATCTCTCTATGTCAATTTAATTATTAGACTAGACAAAGAAACTGGAAAGAAAGAAGGGAAAATGCTTCCACCCCTACAATCTCTACTTTCATGACTTAGATAATACTGTGAATAATAACAACAGAAAAGGACAAAGAGACTCACCCATCATCCAGTTACACGAGGGTAATGCTGCAACCCACCAAGAATGCACTCTGAGAGGAATTCAGAATGAAAAACAGGGTGAGCTACTCTGTGCTTTGTTTAAACGCACCTTTAGATAGATGCATATCTCAGGAAGAATTTCAATGACTGCAGATTCTTGCATCTTCCCAATTCATAGGAAAGCACTAGAATCATGAACTTGAGATACCTATTCTTTGAGATTAGCAGTAATCTTTTACCAAGATGTGTGTCTGACTACCATATTTCCTAGCCAAAAGATGAATATATATATATAGAGATAGATAGATAGATAGATAGATATAGATATATATATAGATATATATATAGATATATAGATATATATATACATACACCGGTTCTTCCCCCGCCTTTTCATAGCAGTTCCTCAGAGGCATCTTCTGGGCTATAGTCCTCCGTAAGACCCTGAATAAAATTTAAACTCACAACCCTTATGCTGTGTGTCTTCCTGTAGGTCAACAATACTCTGCTCCCTCCACTCATACACTTACTCACTTTTATTGTGTCAGACAAACCTGGTAAAATATCTTGACATTTGATTTCAGACCTAAGGCCAAATGTTTCATGGTCTGCAACCTCAAATTATTTCCAGACTTTTTGAGATGCTGTTCTCTGTAAATGTTCATACATATAAGTGCAAATAGCGTTTTTCAGAGCAAATATTACTTCTCCAAACTGGTTTTTAAAATTTTTTTGTGTATACCTCATTTAAAATGCACATTTTGTAGGACTTTTGATGTCAAACTTGTAAGATAGAACGCATGAAGGTAACTATCACATTTATTAGTATAAGAATAAGTTAAATAATGACAAACTGGTGACATTGAATTCTGACCAGAAACAGAGATAATACAAACTTTGGATCTAGTTTGGCTTTCAGATATGATGACTGATTTTATCAGTTTGCCCAGGATTGTCCTTGTTTTCTGATTTCACATTCTGGGAACCCCTCAGTTCTGGGGAAAACCTCAGTTCTGGACCATTGCTCACCTGATTTCCAGAAGAGCTCACAAAACAGAAAAAAACAATTTACAGCAGAGGTTCTTAATCATATACCTTGAGAGCAACAGAAGAAAAACACCAATATGGATAAGCAGACAAACCATTTAAGGCCTACAGTAGTAAAATATGTTGCAGAGTTTGATTATTCAGAAATGTTTATAGTGCCCAAGGATCTCAGGCTTCAAGTTGGAAATCATTGATTGTGTAATATGTGTTTATAAGTGGATACTGTTTCAATCAGCAGCATGTATATGTATAGTCAAGAAAAAGGCAAGAAGAAAGAATAAAATAATTCACAAATTTAAGCAGCTATGTTTCTAAACAGTTGCACGAACACAAAATGAATATGACATTTGGGGCAGCAATGAGACCAACAATGATTTAAAAATAGAAATAGCCATTTAGT
This sequence comes from Mesoplodon bidens, assembly GCF_964165515.1. Classification (NCBI taxonomy): domain Eukaryota; kingdom Metazoa; phylum Chordata; class Mammalia; order Artiodactyla; family Ziphiidae; genus Mesoplodon; species Mesoplodon bidens. The sequence continues at coordinate 98,367,900 of NC_138160.1, forward strand.
TTAAAAAATGAGCCATTTAGTTTAGTGTAATATGCAAGCTAAATGAACAATTTTAATCTTAAATTAAATCTTAGAAATGGAAGGTCTTAAACATTTCTGAATGTAATATAACTATGGCCTACTAGCTAAGATCTGCCAGCATTTCCAGAATGGAATTCTCTCTTTGAAAAAAGAATGTAAAATGTTTATGGTTCCAGGTGAAAGGCAGCAAAATCTACCACCCCAGAATATGCCTTTTTGGCATATTGATTATTTTGAGCTGGTTATTTTTAAGAAACAATAGATACAGGTGAAGCTCTGAAAACAAAGTAGAAGTTACCCTTTCAGGAGACATTTACATTTATAAGGGAAATCTCCATTTGTAAGGGTGTCTTCCTCTTGGTACTAGGAAGAGAAGGTTGACTATAAATCTGTAGAAACTCTTATCAATGCAGAAAGCAATGACTTAAATCTACATAACAACCTTACCCCTGTTCACTGTGCTTTACCTGGTAACCTCCCATGACTGAATGCCCAATGCCAGCAACTTCTTTTGTCTTTAGCTTAAGATGATATTTAAGGTGGTATCTTGGACCATTTCAGGGAGTTGCTCAGTTTTCCTGGGTATCTCCCGTGTCTACAGGAACTATACATGTTATTAAACTTCTATTTGTTTTTCTCCTTTTGTTACAGGGGATTGGGGGAAGGGTGGTCTCAGTCAAGAACCTAAAAGGGTAGAGGAAAAATTATTTTTCTTCCCCACACAGGCATAGAGTGGGACATTAAGGATGCATCCCGAAGATCTACATCTAGAAGCAATGGAATATAATTTTGATAGGGTTTGAAGGAAGATTTGGCCCAGTTTTCAATAACAGCTGAAACTGAGTCCCCGTGAAAAACGAGTTCCTCTGCCGAGTTTACGATTAACCTCTCTATCTAAAACTTTATTCCCTTTCTTTTCCTGCCCCTGTTCCCCTCAGTATTAATGAGTATCAAAGAAAAGGGGGAACTGAAACTGAGTGGGATCCTGTGGGGCCTTCCTGAGTACAAAAGCCCCTCAGGACTCCCATTTCTTGTTTGTAGAAAAGGCTTTTGTTTCCTAGGCCTTCTCTGCGTTCCAAAGAGCAGACTCAAGCGATTACTAATTAGGGAAGTGAGGGAATGCCGAAACAAAGGAAAAACAACCAAGAAACTATATTTCATGTCAATCCCAATCTCCCAATTTATCCCTCTCCACCTCCTTATCCCCTGGTAACCATAAGTTTGTTTTCTACATCCGTGACTCTACTTCTGGTTTGTAAATAGGTAACTAATAAGAAACTGCTGTATAGCACGGGGAACTCTACGCAATACTCTATAATGGCCTATATGGGAAAAGAATCTAAAAAAAAAAAGTGGATATATGTATGCGTATAACTGATTCAGTTTGTTGTACACCTGAAACACAACATTGTAAATCAACTAGACTCCAATAAAAATTTAGAAAAAAAAAAAAACTATAGTTCAGCAATAAAACAAAGTCCTAGTTACTCCTCAAGGGATATCTGATGCATATGTTTAGTTTTTCTGCAGAAAATAACAACTCCACTCAGGTGAAGGATAATGACTACATGCTGACCACAAGCGCGTAGATCCCAGACTGGTTGAAACCAGAAGGATGATGACTGAGATTCCTGAAACATCACCCTATTACCTCACTGCCAAACAATCAGAATGAAGTCCATGACTGCAACCCTCGCCCCAAATGTTGCCTTTAAGAACCCTTTCCTAAATGCCATCAGGGAGCTCCAGTCTTTTGAGCAAGAGGTGCCCTTTCTTCCCGGCTCAGTGCCCTGCAAATAAACACTGTGCTTTCCTTCACCCACAACCTGTTGTTAAAGTTCAGTTCAGTAACATAGTTTTGGGTGAATGTCTATGGCAAATTCTCATGGTTTACTCTGAGCTCACGCAGATATCAATTAACAGAGTCCTGCTCTAACTACTCAACAATGTCCATACACACTTTGCATGTTTCCCTAGTCTGATCTCCTGACTATGTCTAAGTGAACATTTCATAGATTTTCCAGTTTTCTCAAACTTCCTGCAGATCCCTGAGATCCACCTTACAAAATAAATTTTGCTTTATTTTTCCCAGAAAAAGCTGATGCATTCTGTAAATTTTCAGCCACATAATTAACAAAGTTTCCTGCATTCACACCGATCCATCCTCATTCTCTCTTCTTACAGTGAAGTTTACTCCTTTCTGAGACAGACTGCTCAACAAAACCTGGGGGATTCATCACCACCCAAGCCCCAGGAACTCACGCTACTCATTTTCCCTCTCACGCCCTACTGCCTCCTCAAGTTTACCTTCATTTCATTGTACCTCCTTTCTTTTTTATTTTCTTGCCAACACTTTTGCTATTGTACCCTCTTTTATTTTCTGTTTCTTTTTTAATTACTTGAAATATATACCCTTTGCTCACTAGTCTAATATAAATCTATTTTATTCTAATACAAACCTATCAGATTATATTCTTTTTTTTAATTAATTTCTGCTTTATAACAAAGTGAGTCAGTCATACATATACATCTGTTCCCACATCCCTTCCCTCTTGCATCTCCCTCCCTCCAACCCTCCCTATCCCACCTCTCCAGGCGGTCACAAAGCACCGAGCTGATCTCCCTGTGCTTTGCGGCTGCTTCCCACTATCTATCTACCTCACGTTTGGTAGTGTATATATGTCCATGCCACTCTCTCACTTTGTCACAGCTTACCCTTCCCCCTCCCCATATCCTCAAGTCCATTCTCAAGTAGGTCTGTGTCTTTATTCCTGTTTTACCCCTAGGTTCTTCATGACATTTTTTTTTCTTAAATTCCATATATATGTGTTAGCATACGGTATTTGTCTTTCTCTTTCTGACTTACTTCACTCTGTATGACAGACTCTAGGTCTATCTCAGATTATATTCTTCACAGTGAAGATTTATCTGCATCTCACAAATTTTTACATGTAATATTTCTTAATTAAAATATTTTTCTAACTTTCATTACAATTTCTCTTTTAATGTGTGTGACCATGGCTATTTAGAAGTATGCTTCTAAATATTCAAATGAATGTGTTTCCTTTTCTGTTTTTGTTATTGATTTCCAACTTAACAGACATCAAAAACATATCTAAAATTGTTCATATTTATACAGACACTTATTTTAAAGGCATTTGCATTGAAGAAGCAAAAAAGAATTGTAGGCATGGACCATTAATGAGAAAATATTTCAACTTAAAGGAAAATGACTAGTGTGAGTTACCTAAATCTGAATGTCCTTCATTGATTCATTGTGGAAGGCAAAATAATCCCCCTCCCAAGATGTCCATGTCCTAATCCCAGAATTTGAGACTATACTACAGCACATGGCAAAAGATACTCTATATATGCCATTAAGTTAAAGACAGTGAGATACAGAGAGTAGCCTGGATTATCCATAGCAATCCTGTGATTAGAGCAGCCAATCGAACCACATGAACCCTTAAAACAGAGAACATTTCCAAGCTGTGGTCAGAAACAGAGATGTGATATGTGACAAAGGAGGAAAGGTCAAAGAGATGCAATGCTGCTGTCTTTGGAGATGCAGAAAAGGGACCACAAGTCAAGGAAAGTGGGCAGCCTCTAGAAACTACAAAGGGCAAAGAGACAGATTTTCCCCTAGAGCCTCCTGAAAGAAACACAGCTCTTAGGACACCTTGATGTTTGCTCAGCAAGACACTCATCAAACTTCTGATCTTCAGAGCCATAAGAAAACAAAATTCTACAGTTTTAAGTCACCAGGTTTGCAGTGGTTTGCTACATCATCAATAGAAAATGAATATGTTTATCTTATTTTTACAGCTTTGATATAATTTATCACATCTTCTGTGAAATCCTCTCTCCTCATAATTTTATGATTTCATGTTCCTCTGGTTCCTTCCCTTGTTAGGGTAGACTTTCTTCACTGCACTTTGAAAATGGTTCTTCTTTTGCCTATCCAATTAATGTTGGTGCAACTCTGGTAATTCTTCTCTATCCTAGTAAATTTTCCACCGAACTCTTTTCCTTGGTTATATCCTCTATGCCAGTGCTTCTCAAACAGGGGCAATTTTGACCGCCAGGGGACAGTTGACCATGTCTGGAGACATTTTTAGTTGTCACAGATTGAGCCTTTGTGACACCTAGAGAGAAAAGGCCAGGGATGCTGCTAAGCACCTACAATGCACAGGACAGCTCCCCACAACAACGAATCATTCTGTACAGAATATCAGTAGTGCCAAGGTTGAGAAACCCTAATCTATACCCACTGATTATGACTAATGACTGCCAAATTCCCGTTTTAACTTAGATCTTTACCTAGAGCTTTAAACAAATATATACAGCCAACTGCTCTACATCTAGAATTGAAATAATAATCTCCTCTCCAAATTTGCTAAAGTTTTCACTATTAAAATAAATAGCAGGGCTTCCCTGGTGGCGCAGTGGTTGAGAGTCCGCCTGCCAATGCACGGGACACGGGTTCGTGCCCCGGTTCCGGAAGATCCCACATGCCATGGAGCGGCTGGGCCCGTGAGCCACGGCCGCTGAGCCTGCGCGTCCGGAGCCTGCGCGTCCAGAGCCTGTGCTCCGCAACGGGAGAGGCCACAACAGTGAGAGGCCCGCATACTGCAAATAAATAAATAAAATAAAATAAAATAAAATAAAATAAAATAAAATAAAATAAAATAAATACCAACATCATTTTGCCAGTTTCCCAAAATGGTATTTGGGGTATCATTTGTGTCTCCTTTAAATTCAATCATTTCACAAATCCCATTATTTTTCTTTCCCTGAAACTCCATGTAAACTTTGACTTTTCAGAGGCTTCTCATTACTGACAGGGTAAAATCCTCATTTTTTGTAGAATAAAATACTTTCAAGGATCTCATTCTAGTTTATCTTTTCAGCCTCTTATGCCTTATCATTTCTCCTCTTATAGGCGTGGAATAAATATTAGTACTATCAACTCAGGAATATCCTCAAGAAATCTTAAATCTAACAAGAGATTTAGCACAAACTTACTGATCCCCAGCATCAAAGACTTACTCAAGTTTAAAAAGATAACTAGCTTTTGGGGTGTATTAGGATATTATGAAAGCATTTAGTGGAAAATGAGATCAGATGGTAATCTTCTTGCTGTCCTGGAATTGGGCCCAATAGGAGTCAGCACTCCCTCCTTCCTACATCTTATCAAAGGCGAACTAGCTGGTTAAGGGCATCTGTTTGTACAACCTGTACTCCTTGCCCTCATCACTATAAGAAGTAAGGAGGAAATTAGAGGGAGAGTGAAAGCTAATCAGCAGAATCAACTGTGGTTTCCCTTAGCTGGGGTTTAGATGCTTACCACTTCCCACCCCTCCAAGAAAAGGCGTTGGATTGGAAAAGGATGAGGATGTTGGAGTTAGATCTTATACACTAGGAAATTGGGTAATGGAGAGGCTTTTGAAGGACATTCCAAAAAATTTACATGTGATCCAAGGAGTATTTAGATTCAGCCGCCCAGAAGAAATGGTGCAATGTCATGCTTGGCTTCAGGAGGAAAAGATTGTGTTTCTTGTCTCTGATGCATCCTTCCTACGCCAATACCAGAAGAAGGAGGGAGAGGATGTAAAGGACTGTCCATCCCAAGGTCCCTCTAGCCAAGTTCAAGGCGGAGTGGAGAAGATGAGATCAGAGGTTTAAAGTGGACCTACTTGTGCTTTTAATTAAACAAAAGTGACAAGAAAACTGTGTAATGGTTTAGTGATGATTAAGGATGATTTGATATGCATAAATACATATTATTTGAAAGAGAGGTGGGAGAAAAATAATTCTATTTCAAGTTTAATATCACTTCAAGCTCAGATTGTTTAATAGATGAGTTAAGTTACAATTCTGATATTTAAAATATCTAGAAAAATCACCCTAGACTACAGTTGCGGTAAAATGCCTGTAAGAATATCTATTCATGAAAAAATATTGGAGGTAGCTAATTTTTCTTTAATCTTTATATTATTATTCTGTTGTTAAAGAATATTATACAGAGATAAACAAAAAAGATTCTTAATCCTATCACTCACAAAACCCCTGCTGACATTAAAATGTATATTGCATGTAAATGGTTAGAAAATACATACAAAAGGCTTTGATATGAAATGCAAATATCCTTTTATCCATTCCCACATACAGTCTCCTCTGTACATTTTCTCAAAGGTAACCATATTTTTATAAACATATCCTTCTGATAAAGTGTATACACTGGCATATATAGTATTTACTTGTTTATTTATTTATTATTATTATTTACTTATTTATTTATTTTTTTGTGGTACGCGGGCCTCTCACTGTTGTGGCCTCTCCCGTTGTGGAGCACAGTCTCCGGACGCGTAGGCTCAGCAGCCATGGCTCATGGGCCTAGCCGCTCCGTGGCACATGGGATCTTCCCGGACCGGGGCACGAACCCGTGTCCCCTGCATCGGCAGGCGGACTCTCAACCACTGCGCCACCAGGGAAGCCCTACTTGTTTATTTTTGATCAAAAGAATCCCATGATACCATACCAAAACATAGATTTTGCTTCATTCATTCTGTTTAACAGCTGACATGTACAGTTATAATTTTTTAAATCACTTCCTAACTAATGGAGATTTAGTATGCTCTAGCTTTTTACTATTATGAATAATGCTGCAAAGTATACCCCGTTTGTATATCTTGGCTTCTTTCATGAAATACAGAAGAGTTCCTGTTCCCCAATTTATGTGTCAACACTGAATATCATTAAGATTTTTAAATAGTTGCCAATGTGATGGGTTAAAATATTATCTATTTGTTATTTTGCCTTACATTACATTTACTTAATTATAAGTGAGAATAAGTTTTTAATATATTTATTAACATTATTTTTTATTCTGTGAAATAATCATGTATGTAATTTATCTATTTTTCTTTTTTTAAAATTTATTTATTTATGGCTGCGTTGGGTCTTTGTTTCTGTGCGCAGGCTTTCTCTAGTTGTGGCGAGTGGGGGCTACTCTTCATTGGGGTGCACGGGCTTCTCTTGCGGTGGCTTCTCTTGTTGCGGAGCACAGGCTCCAGGCGTGCGGGCTCAGTAGTTGTGGCTCACGGGCTCAGTAGTTGTGGCTCATGGGCTCTAGAGCGCAGGCTCAGTAGTTGTAGTGCACAGGCTTTGTTGCTCCGTGGCATGTGGGATCTTCCCGGGCAAGGGACTGAACCCACGTCCCCTGCATTGGCAGGCAGGTGCTTAGCCACTGCGCCACCAGGGAAGTCCTATCTACTTTTTCTGTAAAATTTTTAATATTTTTCTCATTAACTTGCATGGAATCACTGTAGCAAGTAAATTTGCTTTTTGCCTGAAATTTGCAATACAGTAATTTTTCACAATATATGATGTATCATTTAATGTTTTGTTGGCTACGTTTATCATATAAAAGCAGTCAAATTACCTAATATTTTTCTTTATAGATTCTTAGTTTCCTGTATTGTTCAGAATAGCATACCTTACTCCAATAAATAAATTTATTCTTACTTTCTTCTAACAAGTTTATAAATTAAATCTTTAAAATTAAAGCTTTACTTCATCTGAAAAATATTTTGGTGTATTGACAAAGACATATATACAATGAAGTGGCGGGTCATTTCTCAATCCTATGTATAGAATAATCCTAGTATTTTCCCACTTGCATGACATGCAACTTAATCATTTATAGCATATCCATATTTATTAAGTCAGGAACAAGGCATCAATCCCCAATGTCATCACTGTTGTTTAGCCCTACTCTGCCACTGTTATTTGGCCCTTTTCTAGAAGAAATCGCTGATGTAACTTGACAAGATGCAGAAATAAGAAATATAAAAATTATAAAGGAGTAGAAAAAATGTTCACTTTCTCTCAGATAATTTGACTATAATACTAGAAACTTCTCTCATAAAATCAACTGAAAAACTATTCAAAATATAAGAATTTAGTAACTGGCATGGTAATAACATTAGTATTTTTTTCAATTGCCTCATTCTCTAAAGTATGTATTTGTTACCAATGAGTGAGGCTTTTTTTTTTTTATTCATGGCATGAACCTTAACTGGCCATGGTATACTGACATATTATATTTCTGTATCATTTAATTCAATTTGCTAATACAGGCATTCCTTTATCTGAATTAACCCAATTCTGAAAAGGCACTGAATATCAAAATTTTGAATAACAGGAGCCTTTGTTCTACTATTGTAAAATGTGAAGAATATTTTGTTCCTGCTCTATTTCAAAATCTTAACCAATTTTACCCAAATACCATTTAAACACCCCAAACACTTCCACAATAAATTACTGAGAATTCCTTCACTGTATAATACATTCAAGACACTAATTACCCAATTATTCAATAATTAAACACATGAAGGGGTATATATGTGGGAGATAAATAAAAAATGTTTCGAATGCAATGATAGAACTTTAGATACAAATCATGTTTTGAGTTGATAAGGGAACAATAATGACTTTGAGACCTAGTGAATATTCACCTGAATTTATTGCTAGGAAAGGCAGGAAAACTTTAATACAACACAGAGGGGTTAGGCCCTGTGGGATGAAGGTTTCAGGGAAAGAAACTGGTACAGGATATTTTTTTAAAGGGATACATCCTAAATAACCTTAAATCATGTTAGGCCTGGAATATCAGTTAAGTTGTAGGATGGGCTGAATCCAAATGGTCCACTCCAGTCATGCACTGCAAACAGTCACAATTTCACTCCTAGGCTGCTTCTCTGCTTTTTGACCAGTTTACTAAGAAGAGCACTTCTATTTCTTATTTCTGATTGCTTATTGCTTTCTATGCTGCAATATCTCAAACCTCCAGGCTAGGCTTCTGTACAGTTGTCATTTCAGACTTTCTCACCTTTTATCCTATAATACATTCCATATTGTAAGTGAAAACTAAAAGATTATAAGAATACCTAATGCACTGTAGGTTGAATTCAATTGGATATGGCATAGGCTCTGGGGTCCTGGGGGCTTCTTTTTTCCCCACCCCTCTCTTCTTTGATTTTCCTCCCATCTTTTGCTTATCTTATGTGTACATTTAAAACAATAACTCCTGATTTTTAAAGCTCAGCCAGGTAAAACGGGCAAGGGTGATTGTAACAAAGGGGAGTCTCCCCATCATTGTTATTATGACATGTGCCTATGATGCTGTCTTAAAGCAAGAGCCTCCTTGAGCTTTTGGAGCAGGAGGCCACAGGTGGGAATATTTCAGAGGACAAATGTGATCTAGCAGCCAACCATGCAATAGTTCTGATGGGATTACTCATCAAATTTGTAGAGAGAGATTGAGCAAGATGGCAGAGTAAGAAGACTTGAAACTCACCTTTCTCACGAACAGATCAAAAGTATATCTACATGTGGAACTCTTCTCACTGAAAACTAATGGAAACTGGCAGAAAGACTCCTGTAAAATCAAGACTGTAACAAAGATCCACACATAATTCAGTAGCAGTCAGGTCAAAACCTGTGCTCCTGGGAGGGAATCCAGAGGAGAAGGGACACTGGCAGAGACCTGCCCTGGGGAGTGAGGGGTTAGAGCCACAGGCTGGGCGCCCAGTACTAGGGGTCTACACTGGGGAGATGAGCCCCCTTGACTGCATGGCAGACTCCTGGGACCAACAGGAAAGCTGTAAGAAGCCTGGGCTCTGCACCTGAGGAGCACGTCCATGCTGGCTTGCTCCCAAAAAAGGCAGAGAGGGAGGTCTGAGGACAGCTCCAGTGGCTCCTATAACAGCTTCACTGTGTGTCCCAGCCCAAACCAAGCGAATGCTCCAGCCCCATTTACTCCACATCACAGTGCAGCTCTGGATTTAGGGCTACCACAAATAGAGAGAAAGTTCAGCTGTGAAAAACAGGTGACTTGGTCCCTGAGCAACATCTGAGTGGGGCAGCAGTGGCTATCGCTGACTCTTACTCAAGCGGCCCAGAACTCTGACAACAGACATCCAGTCTACCATATCTCACCCCCCAAATACATGCCAAGTGTCCATGCAGGCCCCGCCTGCCCTAAGGTGCGGTTTCACAACAGGGTGGGGGCTGTGGAGGCTGAGGGGAGCGATATGCTCTGAGAATAAAAAGGGACTTGAACCTGAGGCTGCATCTGCATGGAGTAAGCGAAACAATTACTGGTGCCTGCACAGGCAGCTCATTAGAGACAACTTGGACCTCTGTCTGTGGCCACCACAAGTTTAGAGCTCGCGCGGGCACATCTTGTTTCAGAATGCCTCCAACTCTGGGGCAAAGATCCCAGTGCGGATAAAGTGGAAAGCAAACACTCAAAGGGAACAGTCCCAGCTTGGGTCCAACCCTCAGGGCTTCTGCTCCAGCAACTTGAGATCAGATCCCAACACTAACAGGAAAGAGACAGCCACTGAGCAGAGCAGAAGCCCTATCTCACCCAGTCTCACCTCCTGCTGGTGTGATAGGTGCTAGCACATCCTGAGGAAATAAATACATGACTTGGGTCAACATGAAACCCAGATCTCCACAGTACGGAGGTTCCTCAAAAAACTAAAAACAGAGTTGCCATATGATCCAGCAATCCCACTCCTGAGCATGTATCTGGACAAAGCTATTATTCAAAACGATACATGCACCCCTATGTTCATAGCAGCACTATTTACAATAGTCAAGACACGGAAACAACCTAAATGTCCATCAGCAGGTGAATGGATAAAGAATATTTGGATATATATTCAATGGAATATTACTCAGCCATTAAAAAAATTAAATAATGCCATTTGCAGCTATATGGAAGAACCTAGAGATTATCATACTAAATGAAGTCAGAAGGAGAAAGACAAATACCATATGGTATCACCTATATGTGGAATCTAAAATATGACACAAATGAACTTATCTAAGAAACAGAAACAGACTCACAAACATAGAGAACAGACTTGTGGTTGCCAATGGGGAAGGGGTGTGGGGGAGGGCTGGATTGTGAGTTTGGGACTAGCAGATGCAAGTTATTATATATCAAATGGATAAACAACAAGGTCCTATTGCATAGCACAGGGACCTATATTCGATATCCTATAATAAACCATAATGGAAAAAAATATGAAAAAGAGCTCAACATTGTAAATCAACTCTACCTCAATTAAAAAACAACAACAACAACAACTTCAGATCTCCCACCAAAGGCACTGGGCACATACAGTCTCTATAGGAATGCTCACACATAAGAACACCTCTTCAATACAGCAATAGGTAACTGTTTCATCTAAATTCATAGAGGAAAGGAAAATTAAGCAAAATGAAAAGGCAGAGGAATTGGTCTCAACTGAAAGAGCAATAGGAAAATCTTAATAAATAACAAAACAGAAATAAACAATTTACTAGATAAAGAATTCAAAGCATTAGTAATAAAAATGTTAACTGAATTAGGGAAAAGAATCCAGGTACCCAGTGCATATTTAACAGGAATTATACTATACAAAAAAGACCCAATCAGAAATGAAGAATTCAATAGATGAAATTAAAAACACATTAGAACAAATGAATAGCAGACTAAGTGATACAGAAGAACACACAAGTTATCTGGAAGATAGAATAATGGAAATCACCTAATGAGAACAGCAAAAATAAAAACAAATATGAAAAATGAAAACAGCTTAAGCGATCTCAGCAGAATACCCAATCTTTTCAAGTATACATGGAATGGTCTCCTGGACAGATCACATGCTAGGCCACAGTACAAGTCTCACCAAATTTAAGAGGATGGAAATTATGTCAATAATTTTTTTCTGACCACAAAGGTATGCAACTAGAAATCAACTATAGAAAGAAAAATGGGAAAAGAACAAACACATGAAGAGTAAACAACATGCCAAAAACCCAGTGGGTCAATGAAGAAATCCAAAGGAAATCAGAAATACCTTGATAAAAATGAAAATGGAAACACATCACTCCAAAATCTATAGAATTCAGCAAAAGCAGTTCTAAGAGGAAAGTTTATAGTGGTAAAGGCCTTCCTTAAGAAATAAGAAAAAGCTCAAATAAACAACCTAACCTACCACCTAAAGGAAACAGAAAAATAAGAAGAAACAAAGCCCTAAGTCAGAAGGAGGAAGGAAGCAATAAAGATCACAGAATGAATGAAATAGAGAACAAAACAAAAACCAGAAAAGATCAATGAAACCTAGAGTTGGTTTTTTTGAAAAGATAAACAAAATTGATAAACTTTTAGCCAGGTTCACCAAGAAGGAAAAAGAGAAGACCCAAATAAACCAAATAAGAAATGAAAAAAGAGAAATAACTGATACCACAAACATACCAAAAAAAACAAAAAACAAAACATAAGAGACTACGACAATGAGGTATATGCCAACAAATTAGACAGCCTAGAAGAAATGGACAAATTTCAAGGTATGTACAACCTGCTAAGACTGAATCATGAAGAAACAGGCAATTTAAACTAACCAGTCACCACTCATGAATTTGAATTTGTAATAAAAAAAAAAACTCCCAGCAAACAAAAGTCCAGGACCAGATGGCTTCAAGGGGAATTTTACCAAATATATAAAGAAGAGCTAATACCTATTCTTCTCAAGCTATTCGAAAAAATTGAAGAGATGCAACACTCCCAAATTCATTCTATGAGGCCACCAATACCCTGATAACAAAACCAGACAAAGACACTAGAAAAAAAGAAAATTACAGGAACTTCCCTGGCGGTCCAGTGGTTAGACTTCGCCTTCCAATGCAGGGGCTGTGGGTTCAATCCTTGGTCAGGGAGCTAAGATCCCACATGCCTCATGGTCAAAAAACCCAAAAAAACCATAAAACAGAAGCAATATTGTAACAAATTCAATAAAGACTTTAAAAATTGTCCACATTAAAAGCTAATATCTTTCATGAATATATAGAGAAAAGTTCTTAGCAAAATATTAGCAAACTGAATTCAACAATCTATAAAAAAGGATCATACACAATGATCAAGTGGGATTTATTCTAAGGACCCTTGAATAGTTCAATATTTGCATATCAATCAATGTGATACACCACATTAACAAAAGCAAGGGTAAAAATCACATGATCTACTCAAAAAATGCAGAAAAAGCATTTGGCAAAATTCAATATCCATTCATGATAAAACCTCTCATCAGAGTGGGTAGAGAGGGAACGTATCTCAACATAGTAAAAGCCATTTATAACAAACCCACAGCTACCATTATCATAAGTGATGAGTAACAGAAAGTCTTTCCTCTAAAATGAGGACAAAGACAAGGATGTTCACTTTCTCCACTTCTATTTAAGGTACTATTGGGAATTCTAGCCACAGCAATCAGACAAGAAAAAGAAATCAAAGTCATCCAACTTGCAAGGGAAAAGTAAAACTGTCACTATTTGCAGATGACATGATACTTTATATAAAAAACTCTAAAATCCCCACCAAAAAATTATAAGAACTAATAAGTAAATTCAGTAAAGTTGTAGGATATAAGATTAATATACAGAAATCTGTTGCTTTTCTATACACTAATAATGAACTATCTGAAAGAAAAGCAAAGAAAATCCCATTTAAAATCACATCAATAAGAATAAATATCTAAAAATAAACTTAACCAGGGAGGTGAAAGAAGTACACTCTGAAAATTATAAAACAATAATGAAGGAAACTGAAGATGATACAAAGAAATGGAAAGATATCCCATGCTCTTGGATCGGAAGAATTAATGTTGGTAAAATGGCCATAATACCCAAAAGCAATCTACAGATTTAATTCAATCCCTATCAAAATGCCCATGACATTTTCCATAGAACTAGAACAAATAATTTCACAGCTCAATGGATTTTTACAAATTAAACACATTCAAGAATCAATGTCCAAGCCTAGACACAACTTTACACACACTCCAGATGAAGAAACTGAAACATTTGTACTCCCCCCTCTACCCAGAAGTACTCCTTGTCATTGTCCTCTCCCATCACTAAGCCTACAAGTGCAATCCCTATTCAGACTTAGTAATTGAAATGAATTCTGCTCATTTCATTATGAATATTTGCTAAAGCAATCACTTCTGGCATAAAGATCTAAACAAAAATAAAAGAAGCTGGGGCTTCCCTGGTGGTGCAGTGGTTGAGAGTCCGCCTGCCGATGCAGGGGACATGGGTTCGTGCCCCGGTCCAGGATGGTCCCACATGCCGCAGAGCGGCTAGGCCTGTGGGCCATGGCCGCTGAGCCTGCGCGTCCGGAGCCTGTGCTCTGCAACGGGAGAGGCCACAGCAGTGAGAGGCCTGCGTACTGCAAAAAAATAATAATAAAATAAAATAAAATAAGCTAATTATAGGAGGATCTTGCATAAGAGCATTTCTGGCAAAGACCAAGCTCCTGAACTGGTTTGGCTGAATTGAGAGGTAAATGATTTGAAATAGTAGAGAGAGGCAGGCAGGCATCAGGCCATAAAACACTTTATAGGCCAAGCAAAGATTTTGGAATATATTCTAACTACAAATTTTTTTTCTCTGAGCTTCATTTTAAGGGGAACATTTCCTCTGGCTCATTCTAGTTTTCACCACATTGAGTGCAGGGGCCAGATATTGAGGAGATTTTTCATGATATGTCCCTTAACCTTTTTTTTCCCCACATGTGCATAGGACGTGATATATTCTGCATAGGAAGGGAATTGGAGCTGATTAAGCAATGAAGCTATTTGAAACATTCTCTTTTATTCTTTGACTATGTCTTTTCAAAATGTATAGCAATTCATTCTCTTTTGTTTTATTATTTTTTTATTTTTATTTATTTGGGTTTATTTTGTAGGTTTTGAGGGACAGAGATAGTGTTCTTATGCATCATATCCCCCTCCTATCTCTGAAGATCCTAGCTACTTTTTGAATAAAAAGCAAAGATGGGGCTTCCCTGGTGGCACAGTGGTTGAGAGTCCACCTGCCAATGCAGGGGACATGGGTTCGTGCCCCGGTCCGGAAAGATCCCACATGTCGCGGAGTGTCTGGGCCCGTGAGGCATGGCCGCTGAGCCTGTGTGTCCGGAGCCTGTGCTCCACAATGGGAGAGGCCACAACAGTGAGGTGCCCGCGTACAACAACAACAACAACAACAACAACAACAACAAAAAAGGCAAAGATGTAAATCAAAACCATTTAAATCATTGTTGCCTACCTGTGCCTTTTTCACCTGGTTAATTTCAAAGCAAAAAATATATCTGAATGCACTTTTCTAAATACAAGACATGTGATTTACAGCTAAAATTGCCAAGAGGGGATTTTCCAGCCAATAAATATAGAAGTATGCCAAAACAGAAGTTGAGGTTAACTAGGTTATTTATTGGGCAAATTTCTGTAAATCATCTGAGTTAAGGAGAGGAAAAGGCTTGAGATAAGAAAAATGGAGGCTGAGCTTGGCATAAAAACACACAAAGGAACTTCAGGAGAGAAGCAAAAGCTCTGTCAAACTTCTTTTTTTTGTTTGTATTTGTTTATATAAATCCAAGGAGAGAGAGAGCTCACAGTTTTCACTAGAATGCTCAATTCTAGTATTCTGTGCAACACTCAGTGTGAAAGGTAGCAAGACGCTGTGTATGTAATGCATAAAAACAAAATTGTTTAAAGGAGGATGGTTATGGGAGATAAAATGATGTGAAATTCAATCTCTGCATTATTCTCTCAAGCTAGTCGTTCTAATAATTTATAGGAGAAAGGTAGAGAGTTGGACAGTTTTGATTTATTTTTTTTGTAATAAAATATAAATGCATGTGTCAACATTATATAAGATACTGCAAATATATCCCTGACCATTCCCCATCCTTGGGCTTCTTTTCCCCAGTACCTGAACTCTCCTCAGTCTTAAATCATCTTCCCATATCTGATTCTCATCTAGGCTTAGAGAGATGGTCAGAGATGGGTAAACCCAGATTATGTCACAACATTTGCATGAAAACATAAAAAAGACTTTCTGTCAGCCAAAATGGCATTACTGAGAGTAGACTGACCCTCTCACCTGATACAACTGAAAAAACAGACAAAAATATGAAACAATGGTTTTCAGACATGGGAAAGCACAGAAAACAAACAAGATAAGCCTCACACTAGCCCTGGTGTAATGCCTGGAGTGATTCTTAGCCTACAACACCAGAAGTGGAAACCCAAGAAGAACCCAATTGTCTCCTTTCATTGAGTGGCCTGGGTTAGAAGTGCAGAGAGGCCAAGTCAGCTAGAAATAGCAGGGCAGAGCGCAGAAAAGAGAGGGTTACACAGAAAGAGAGCTCTGGGGATCTACAGAGGTCCCATCCCAAGTCAGCTGAGAACTGGTCAGCAGGATAAGTCATCAGACCAGCTGGCTCTAAAACACCCACACTTGAGGTACGTTCGCCCTGCCTCTCCACAGAGAGACCACAGACACAAGGGCCGATTTCCTTCATCTGCATTTAGATCTTTTTTTTTTTTTTTTTTGCTGTACGCGGGCCTCTCACTGTTGTGGCCTCTCCCCTTGCGGAACACAGGCTTCGGATGCACAGGCTCAGCGGCCATGGCTCACAGGCCCAGCCTCTCCACGGCATGTGGGATCTTCCCGGACTGGGGCAGGAACCCGTGTCCCCTGCATCGGCAGGCGGACTCTCAACCACTGCGCCACCAGGGAAGCCCTGCATTTAGATCTTTTAGTCCCTCTTTTTATTTTCCTATTCAGTTAGCAATATTATGAAGGTTCTTTTTTATTATTAGTTCATATTTTAAACTTGCTAGTTTTCAGAAGATACCTCCAACAACCAGTAGCCATCTGAGTCTCTAGAAACATGAAATTAGACCTGATCTTTTTCATCACTGCAGCACAGAGAATAAAATATATGGGTAGACTTATCCACACAAAGCCAGTCATTTTTCTCATTTAGTAAAACTGTGTCCTTAAATACAGCAGTAAAAATTAGCATCTGTATATCACCACTTTATTACTATTTTTTTTTGAAAAGCATTTACTCTGTATGTTCACTATTTAGCATCTCTTGTAAATGAAGAGTAGAGGGAAAAGTGTTTTGTTTTGTTTGTTTGTTTTCATTTTAAGGGCAATTTAATGGAATAAACAGAAAAAAGATCATAGAAAAAAAGATAAACTGAGATTTCTAACAACTGGCTTCTAGTAACACTTTTGCCAATTTATGTCAGCTGGGTAAGTCATAATGTCTCGTTTCAATTTTCTCATTTGTAAAAATAAGCTGCTTAGAATAATCTCCAAGATGTTCCAGCTTCATAATACCATGAGCTTTAAACTATCTGAAACAATTTAGCAGAGACAAATGTAACTAACTGGTGTGAACTCTGAATTTCCAATATTTAGATACTTTCACCAAATGGTTTAATTGTTTTTAAACTATTTTTATTATTTTGTTTTTTTCTTTTAGATAATTTATTCATGTTAGACTAACACAAAGCATTATAACAACAACAACAAAAGAATGTCTACAACTTCTTCAAATTCAGACACTGAGGTTAAGAAAAAATAAAGTTAAAAAGTTTAGGACATTTTACAAACTTACCATTCATTTTTTGTCTTTTTCTCAACTTCTGAATTGTCTAATTTTCTGAAAACCACATCAGTCAATTTTGTAAACACAGAAAGGAAAACTTTTATTATGATTAGATAATCATGCTTTCCCCAGGAGGTAATCTCAAAAGAATATACTCTTGTGGAATTTTCAGTTCAAAGACATCTGGTTAATTTTCTTATAAACAGCCTCTATATTTCATGTTTTAATCATGATACAGATTTTATGTTTTAGTAATTATTCAGACAATTTCTAATGACAGAGTCAAAGGCTTGCATAATCTAGAGATAAGTAAAAGGTTCTACAGATTAGCTTATTCACCCCCAACAGGAAAATATTCAAATTTGTTCTGCCAATTTAAAATGTATGCAGGCATCAAGGTTTGCTTCATAAACTCTTCCATCCAATTCAACCCATGAAGCTTCCAGAACAGAGGTTTACAGCACTCTTTAGCCATAATAGTCCATTCATCATGCAGTCATCTGCATGTGAATAACAAGGTAATCTCTTGGACTCTATCCCATGATAACTGGCTTTTCCTCTTTAAATACCTAGAATCTGAGTCAATATTAGAAAGCCATGAGGTTTTCACTTGTAGTGGAAATGTCTTCTCAATAAAAAACCACAAATCCATCTAACTTTGAGCAATATTTTTAGGAAAGTATTTTGCTTTGCTTTTTAAAAAAAATTGATGTTCTTTTAACAGATTCTCCTACTCTATTCTCCTAATTTCTGTCCATTTTATTCTTTCGTCAGTTAGCCAATTCTTCCTTGAAAGTCCTTCCCATTTACAATTTGCTTCTTAAAATATCAACTTAAGAAGGTAAATATGGCGTAAGTGGATGAGCCAGTCCACGTCTGGGGCTTCAGACTCTTTTTATCCATTTATATATAAAAGGCAGACCTCTCTTCAGGGCACTTCATGTGGGACCTTTCTATTCCGTTCCACTGGCATGCCTGCTCTTGCCATCACTGCTGAGACAGAGGCCAGCAGGGCTTGTTTTCAGACCCGAGGTTGGAAGGAGTCCCTACAAATGTATCTACTTCATTGGGCACTTGGGAAGGATAAATGAGATCATGTACATATAAAATTTAGGATAGTATTTAGCATAAGTTCTCAGTAAATGGTAGCTGCTATTGTTGCTGCTACTACTACCACTACTACTACTACTACTACTACTACTACTAACAGGTATGTTGTAGAGCAGGGGTCCCCAACCCCCAGGCCACGGATGCAGTACCGGTCTGCAGCCTGTTAGGAACCGGGCCGCACAGCAGGAGGTGAGCTGCGGGCGAGCGAGCGAAGCTTCATCTGCCGCTCCCCATCGCTCCCCATCGCTCCCGTTATGGCCTGAACCATCCCCCACCCCACCACATTCCATGGAAAAATTGTCTTCCACACAACCAGTCCCTGGTGCCAAAAAGGTTGGGGACTGCTGTTGTAGAGTCCCCATGAGGTCAGAGATCATGTCCCCAATAGTGAACAGGACACAGAGCCTGATACAGAGTGTGTGCTCCATAAATATATATTTAACTGAACTATATTCTAATCACTATTTCTTAAATCATTATTATGGAGAGTCCATTCTATATTCAAAAAAACAAACCTACAAACAAGAGTCTGGTGCCCAAATTATGAGTAAGTTGTAGACTACTTATGCTATTTTTACACATTTTCTTAATAGTTTAACAGAATATCAATATTAAAAAATAATGTAGATATCAACATATGCATATATCCCATCAATCACACAGAGTTTTTTTTAATAAGTTTGAATAAGTGGTACAGAGATATAAATTAGATGCTCCATTTTAATAAGATACAATAGCATTAAAAAGCAAGAAATTAAGAATAGACAAAAAGAAATACTTCTCTGCATACAGCTGGGTTAACCCATGGAACTAGTTCCCAGAGGAAATTATTGAAGCAAATAGTTTAGTGTGATTCCAAAAAGGATTAGGCATAATGAAGCAAAACTTTGAAAATGACTTGCAAATTTATGCCTACAGATTTTCAAGGGAAAATGAGATTTGCCCATGGAAGTGTGCACTCTGGCATGCAGAGAAACCAGAGGTGAAAAATTATGGGTTTATCTCAAAAGCTAAGAGTTGATTTTATTTTTTTTTAATTAGTTTCAATTAGTTAAATATTCCAAATTTGGTACTGCAAACAGATTAAGGCATTCATAGACAGAAATAGAAAACTGTCATCAGTTTGTAATCAAAGAACCAGAAATTTCAAATAATCATAATGCATTCTAACCTATTTTGGAAAGAAAGATTTAAAAAATGGCAAGCAAATAAGTCATGACTATGTTTTGAACACAAAGGAACATTCCACTCAGGGCAGAGTCAGCCCTATGCCCAGCATCTTCTATAGGATGACAGGCTCCACACTGATGGCTGATGTCCCTGACTATGTCTATGGTAGAAATAACGGCATTTGGGGTGGGCAATGTATTATATACTTTACATAAATATTCTTATTAATCTCTACAACCTTAAGAGGCAGCTGCAGTCCTTTTTTATTTTTATTATTTTTAACCAAATGCAGATGCTGAAACTTAAATTTTCTAACCTCACCCAGGTAGTACAGAAAAGGTCAGAATAAAACTGAGTAGTCTAACCTCAGATTACTCATTTTACAACCTTGAGACCCTATATGAGCAATCATCAAAGGAAGTTATCTTTTGGTATACTTTTATTTTTAATTATTTCCTTTCACATTATTTCTGAGTATAAATCCTGTTACAGATTATAAATTAACTAATATACAAACTTCCTATGTACATATGATCTCAAAAAACTCGTTATCATCTGTGTACCTAAATATAAGATTGTTTTGTAGTAAAGGGACTTCAATCTCATGAGCACATTACCCACTTTTTTTGTCAGTATATAGTTCTATGTTTCTCAGCACTGACAAAACAGTAAAGGTCAAGAAATGACCTAAGAATGTGGACTTTGTGATTATTGGCCCTGGTGATAACTTCTTTGATGAACTTTGTTGTTACTAAATTTTCAGAAGGAAAATAAAATATTTTTTGCCAAGGCTAGCTTCTTTGTCATGTCATTGTCCAGTTTTCATCTACACAAGAGAATTAAATGGAAAATTAGTTTAATAACTATGGTAGTATCTGCCTTTTACTATTTGCCAGGTTTTTACGTATAGAACCTCAGATCTTCATAACAACTTTAACTACATGTTTTAATACCCTCATTTTGTAAATATGGAAATATTTCAAGTTAAGTAATCTACCTATATACATACAGCCAGGGGTGTCTGGGCTGAAAATCAAACCAGGTCTGAGGGCCTTAAAAACCAAATGTCTACCACTATCCCAAACTGCTTCTTATCTACCATTTACACTTGGTTTTCTGCCTCTAAATTGACACTGTATATATTTTGGACAGATGGAAATAACTCTGTCCATTTAAACACAAGAACTAACAGGAACATACTAAAAGCAAGATATGAACTTCACAAAGCACAACCAATGTTCTCACCATCATCATTAATGCTTAATTAAATATTAAACATTGATATTATTTATATAATATCGAGCTTAACTTACTCATTTCTTCAGGACTGCTAGGTGAGTTCACATCGAGTTTTTCCATTAGTCTAGCAATAACCACAGGCAGGTAACAAATACCATGATCTTACAATGAAGTCCAAAAATAATTAGCAATTCATATATGATCACACCAGTTAGCTCAGGAGCAGAGCCCAAACATAAACTTGGGTACTCTGACTTCAAATTCAACGACTGAAATAACCCTGCCTTGTAATTCTCTTGTAAAATAGATTAATGGAGCTGGAGGCAACAAGAGAGAACATTTTAAGTATGGGATTTAGAGTCAATAGGTCTTGGTTCCAGCTTTGGCTCTGCTATATGCTAACTGTATGAATGTAGGAAAATCATCTTATCTCTCCAGGACTGTTTCCTCATCTGTGAAGTGGAAGTTAATAACAACTCTGAAATAGAACTGTTTTAAGAACTAATTGCAAGATACCCCCAAATGGTTTTTGACAAACCACCAAGATTTCATTGATAGTTTCTCTGATCCAAATTTTAAAAAAATCTTTTTTGTTTTATAGAAGTTAAACAAAAATTTCTATAATTTAGGTTAATATTAGGTACAAGATATAAAAAAATTAGCCTTTTAATATACTAATTCTTCCTTAAATCTTATAAACTTTTTGCTATATTATTTTATTTGTTTTCAATCTCCCCTCTGGCTTCCATCAGTTTTGGCTAATTGAAATAATTTCCTTACTAGTTGTTACCATTAGAAACACAATCTCTTCTGTCAAAGCCAATGCTCTTTATTCCTTAGATTTGACTAAGAGTCAAGCTTCTGTCTGGATTCAGAATATAGCAAAATCATTTTTCAGATGGTGCTCACACCACAGCTTCTATGCCTACATATTTACTCTATTGTGCTGACAGAGTGGAAAATAGATTTTAATCATAGAGTCTAATAGATATGATATCGAGGTTACATGGCAAGTAGAATTATATAGTAACTATAGGTTATTTAGTCTCAGCCTTCTGACACATCATCAAGCAGGAAGAAGCCTACAGCCACAGATTATCCTGACTTTCCCTCTTGACTTTTCACTAATCTTTGTCCCAGATCCACCATTTCATCATGGCATGCCCAGGGAGCACAATTCTGCTGTCAGCTTTGTTGTGTAAAAACTGTTCGGGTTTCCCCATTTCCATTAGAAGAAAAACAGTACAAATTCTTTAGCACAACAAACAAAGTTCCTTATGACCTGGTCCTAAAACACCCTCTTCTCCCACCGTTAGCTCTACAATTTATGCTGAAGCCAAATGTGAATATCTGTGTGGCCAGAACTTGCCCAGGATTTGCTCTTTGTTACCTGCACTCCTATCTGATAAGCCCCTCCACCTGTGTATTAAAATTCTTTCCAATGTTCTAGGCAAGCTTAAGTATCCCTTCCTTCTGGAAGAGTCCACTGAAAAAATGACTCCCTTCTCAGAATACTAGCAATATTTTTAATAGTTATCTCATTGTTCCTTGACTTGTAACTATAGGTGAGTAGCCTTGTACACTCTCCTAGATTATGAATTCCTCGGAAGCTGAACTTTGCTTTACCTGTATCTGTACCTTCCTCAGTACCAAATATGGTACCTGACCCATAGCAATTATTTAGTAACTCTTAAATCATTATCCAGTTATCCAGGCTATAAAAAAGAAAAATCCCTAGGATAGGAAGATAGCTACAATTACCTTTTCTGGAGAGCAAACACCAGTTGATATTATAAAGCAGTAAGAAAAAACAAGAAGCAGCTTTTGTTCTTTACGATCTTTAGATTTAGTCAGGCACTTGAATACAAATGCTTTTTCCAACAGTGATGTAATATATCTCAGAACCAGAGGAGCATCCTCTGGCTGCAAAGCAGTTACGTTTTCCCTAACCCACCTTTCCCATCACGCCACACATTCTTCATTCATACTCAACCACATTCTTGTAAGCAAAGACCATCAATGCATGGGCTGCAGGAGGTTGAAATGAATCCCATCCATCCTATTTTTTTTTTCAGTTCTCTATCTCAAAGAAAATTCAGTAGCAGAGATATTGCTTATACTTTTTTTTTTTTTTTT
Source organism: Mesoplodon bidens (assembly GCF_964165515.1). Lineage (NCBI taxonomy): Eukaryota > Metazoa > Chordata > Mammalia > Artiodactyla > Ziphiidae > Mesoplodon > Mesoplodon bidens. The sequence continues at coordinate 98,391,100 of NC_138160.1, forward strand.
TTTTGTAGTACGCGGGCCTCTCACTGTTGTGGCCTCTCCCGTCGCGGAGCACAGGCTCCGGATGCGCAGGCCCAGCGGCCATGGCTCACGGGCCCAGCCGCTCCGCGGCATATGGGATCCTCCCAGACCGGGGCACAAACCCGTATCCCCTGCATCGGCAGGCGGACTCTCAACCACTGCGCCACCAGGGAGGCCCTGCTTATACTTTTGAGGGTAGCAACACATCACTACTGTAGCAAAGACTAGCATAATAGCAAATAGCTCTTAGGTCACTTTGAAGGAAAGCTGGGGTTTCTAGCCAACAAAGAATATGATTTGCCTTTTGGTAATTTTTGTTTGTTTTTACACATCTATATTGTAGCTTAACTTGATGAATTTCTCAAAAAACATTTGAGACACTTATAGTTAAAATATCAATTATAGGGGGCAAGAACATGGTGGCAACAAGCTCCAGTATGTACACCAAGAGATTAATATATGCTGTTTCCTCTGTCACTTAACCAATCTGAACCCTTAAACTATAAAACAAGGTACTTTGCTTAGATGATTTCTAAAGTCTCTGGTGATGATTTCTGTATCCCTATCACAACATATTATTGCTCAGTTAGAAAAAATAAAAATTAAAATGATAGTGTCAAAAATTCCTACCACCTGTCAGGGACTATTAAAAGGGCTTTCTGTGTATTCACTCATGTAATCTTCACAATAAATGTATAAGGTAAATTCATCAAGATCCCATATCACAGATTAGGAAGCTGAAGCATAGTGTAATTCATCCAGGTTCCCGTAAGTGTTAGAATGCATAGTTTGGCTCCAAAGTAAAAAGTGCTCCAAAGCTTTGCCACTCAAAGTGTGGTCCACAACCCAGCAGCATCACATCTCCTAGAAGCTTGTTAGGTTTTTCTTCACTTTTCTACATTTGCATTAAAATATTATTTATATTTTTAAAGAAATATTGAAAATAAAATACACACTCAATCTGCTGCTATTAAACTACTAAAAGCTATTTTTATTATATCATCTCACTTCCTCAAAAATACTGGTACCCTTTCAAAAATATGACAGTTTATTTCTTTAAGGGAATCATATTTTGATCATGTGAATGTATTTCTTCAAACCTATCATCATTTCTTGAGGGGCAGGTTGAGATAAACTTTCCAAGAGCAGACCAGAAATATCTCCATATATAAGGAGATTCATATACTAGATTTTATTAAATTTCTTCTGAGAACTTAAAATCAATGTTTTATTTGATATCATTAAAAAGAGGGTCATATCAATCAACAGTCTAAAATAGCTACTCTGCAAAGCATTAGTCAAGCTAATTCTCTCACAAGACAACATTTCAATTTCTAAATGTATTTCTGTAAAGGTTATTTTCTGATTAGGTAACTTGTACTGAAGTTCTATGTTTAAATTAATCTCTGCCAAATACTCTAGAATAAAATTATTCATAACTTTAATACATCTATTTATATCTGCCTTTATATGATTATCACTGTGCATTATATTTATAGCTACAGAATATTTCATTATCTCAAATATAGTTTATACTGTTCAAGATTTTCCAGAGGAAATATATCTAATGAACAAATCAAACAGGCATACTATTTTTTTTCTGAATGTTGCTAATAGCCTTGAATTAACTGCTTTAACGAATCTGAAAGATGCATAACTTTACTTTGGAAGAGATATTTATCTAAGACCAGGGTACATAAAAATGATCTATTCAAATGTCCAGAGGTCACAAGCCTAAGCAATATCTTTAAATATCTTTGATGTACTTTGCTGACCTTGTGTATTTCAGCATGGATGCTGCACAGATGGATGGAAAGAATAAAGTTTAAATGCCTAACTATAAAGTACTCAAAAGGTAAAAAAGAGCATCCTATTGAGCTTCAAAAGGAAAACAATGAGCATTTTTTTCACAGATATTCTCCACTGAATGAATGGGGCATTTAATTACCTGGTGAAAATGAAAAAAATGTCCTCATTACCTTTAGCCATCAATTTATGTGACCTTCCCCTATTTCTTACCAAAGTTCTTTATTTCTAACTCTCCTTATTTGAAAAACAATACTGACAAAACTTAATGCCATCCCCTAAAGCATCTCTGGATTTTTGAAGGATCCCAGCTGTCGATATGGATGACCATTAATATGGATAAATAAGTTTAAAATTAAAAGAGGGTAACAACCCTTTAAAAACAACTTTAAAAAGTGGGTTAAGGATATGAACAGGATATTTACACACACACACACACACATTTACACAAATCTTAAACTAACCAACACAAGTATATAAAGAAAAGCACACCAAAATTTTGTGATATCAATTTTTCTCTCTCCGTTTAGAAAAAGAAAGTTTATCATAGAGATTGTAAGCATGGGAAAGGAGAAACTTCATACATTTTTGTTGGAAGTATAAATTTGTACTGTCTTCTTTGGAAGATACTTTAGTGGTGTCTAAGAAAATTTTAGGTGTACATATTTTTTGAGCCAGCAATGTCACTTCTAAAAATCCATTCTATAAATACAAATAACATTGAACATGCTTGTTGCACGTACAAATCATTGATGCTTGCAAGTAATATAAAAAACTGGCATAAATGAGATAAATCTACATGTAATGATATATGATAAACTATTAATTAAATGTTTATTTAACTCGATGGGTCAATAGTACTGGGTTGGCTCAAAAGTTCATTCGGTTAGTGAATACGTTGTTCAATAAAGGTCTTCATGAAAATGAAAAATGTGTCTTTCTTTTTATTTCAAACCAAATGAACTTTTGGGCCAACCCAATATATTAACTTTTGATCAATGTTATCATATAGAACTGTCATATGTATTATGTGTATGTGTATTTATGGTATTTTAAGGTATGGTACCGAAAGAATATGAATTATATATTTAACCTGTGAAATTTCAAACAATAAATATATATATCCACATTTCATAAAGCAGAGCATAATTCTACTTTTTTTAAATTTATTTATTTATTTATTTTTGGCTGTGTTGGGTCTTCGTTTCTGTGCGAGGGCTTTCTCTAGTTGTGGCAAGCGGGGGCCATTCTTCATCGTGGTGCGCGGGCCTCTCACTATTGCGGCCTCTCTTGTTGAGGAGCACAGGCTCCAGACGCGCAGGCTCAGTAGTTGTGGCTCACGGGCCTAGTTGCTCCGCCTCATGTGGGATCTTCCCAGACCAGGGCTCGAACCCGTGTCCCCTGCATTAGCAGGCAGATTCTCAACCACTGCGCCACCAGGGAAGCCCAATTCTACTTTTATAATGACTAGAAGTTCATAGCTACTGGGTCTTTAATAATATAACATGATGTTGATGAGAATGATAATTTATTTGATGACAACTTCTTAATACCATAAACTTCAATTTTGGCATTTCTCTGTAGCAGAGCATGTTCTTTTGCTGATTAATTTTACAATTTGGTTTCAAGGGATATATGAAACCAAAAAGAAAGTATTAGCAGATCCAGCAATAATAATAAATATTTATATAGCTATTATTAAGGACCAGATTTTCCTCTACACACTTGACACCTACTGATTATATCATCTCTGTTTTACAATTGTGGAAAATGAGTCACAAATAGGTTTAGTAACTAGCCAAAGTTCACAGACCTAGTGGCAGAATACAAATTTGAATCCAGCCCGTTTGACTCTGTATACCATACTCTTCACCACAGCATAACATTTTCTCCTTAAAAACCTAAATAGCAAAGAGGTCTTATGATGACAGGAATGTGTGGGCATTATATAATGTTCAAAGCTTACTACATTAGGTGTGTCATTTCATACATATGTGTGTGTGCAAGCATGTGTGCACATGTGCATGTGTATGTACATTAGGGGTTAGGATTTCCCTATACACACACATACATACACACACACCGAGTGTGTATATGTGTGTGTGTGCATGTATGTGTGAGAGAGAGGGGAAGAAGGGAGCTAAACTGTAGTATGCTGTTTTGCTCTAGGAGAGGTAGTAGTTAGCTTTATTCCAGTGCATCATCATCACAGACACCCACGTACAACTTTTTTTGCTACATATTAATATCAAGACTGTATGCTAAGTTACAGATGGCAATAAATGTGCTCACTACTTCCTTGCTGTTTGGTAATGGGCATCACCTGGGAGCTTGTTAGCAATGTAGAATCTTAGGCACCACTCCAAACTAACTAAACCAGAATTTTAATTCAAACAAGATCCCAGTGTTGGGAGACCTTTCTCAATGGGAATCATGTCCTCTGAGCAGAGGCACTGACAACTTTTGTTTTCAAGAATATTTGTACAGCAGTCTCGGAAGACAAAGATGGTATTTCCCACCATAGCATAGGGGGTAAATATGTTTACTTTTGAAGTTAATAAAGATAATGTCTCTCTCTGGGGCAAAGGTAGAGCAGGTTTGTTTGCAACTCTTCCAAAGATTAAGACTTCCTACACTGGAGGTTCCTCAGCTGCTATGCAAACCCACAGTATGTGTGGCCTCCCCATGGGCTACTCTGCATTGCCCCAGGGGTCTTGAGGAGCAAGAGAAACTAATGTAGACATAAACCTCATGCTGCCTGCTGTGCCATGCATAATAAATTATTTTGTCTCTGGACCATGAGCCTCATGTCTTCTGCCAGTACAAGTGAAACTGTGGGAGCCTAACTTATTTGCTTGAAGGTAAGGTAAAGTCTCAGACTCTCTACAGTTGTTGACAGCCAGGTGTTTTTGTACATAAAAGTCTGACAAGCACTCTGCTACTTCATTTCAAATCAGCAGCTAAATATGCATGGGGGAGAAACACTTAAATGCAAACCTATACAGGCATCAATTAAAAGAAGCGTTCCACATGTTTTGGAGTGCTGAAACAAGACTGAGGTGGTTGGTGACATAGTTGGATAGCTCAGCTCCTCCAAGACAGTTTTTCCAGGAAAAAAAAGAAACCCATCATTTTTTTTGGTTGGGGGGGAGGGTGGAGAAAAAGCTCTTAATTCAACCTTGCCCCCACAAGCATACATTCACAATTTAAAAAATAGATGACCCATAATTTCCTGGAATTAGGTACTTGTCATGTGATCTGAGGTTGGAATTGTGTATTAAGAGATTTCATACGTGCACTACATCCACCCCCCCATCCAAGAATAAATGACAATAGCCCTGGACACTTGTTTACAGCCTCCCAGTTAAGAAATACTTTGACTTTGAAAGAAACATGCAAAAGAAAAAACTTTTTTCTTTCAGGCCCAGCTATTTAATCTTGTAGCAAAATACTATACTGTCATGTATGTGAGTTGTCTGAAAGAAGCATCAGGTGTCAAAATGCAATATGATGTTTTGGCCAAAGAACAACCATTTGATGAAGATATTTATACAAGTCTCAGGCTCTCCCTCCACCACCATCTTTTAGCTTTATAATCACAGGCCCACTTGGTGTTTTATGTCTAGGCCTCTTAATTCAACAACTCTCATAAAATATGTTTCTTGATTTGTTTCACTTTTCTAGAGTTTAAATGCCATAAATTAATATGAGATTTATTTTAAAAAAGTGTTTAATAAAAAAATGTATTTTGCCTTAAATTGCATATATGGCCCTATTTTATACTAGTACAGTGGTTCTCAATTTTGGCTGCATTTTAAAAACACCTGTGGAGATTTTTAAAAGTCTGAGGACACCCAGGTCACACTCCAGACCAATTACCTCAGAATATTTTGGAATGGGACCCAAACATCCGTACTTTTTTAGGTTCCCTCAGTGATTTCAATGTACAAGTCATTAAAAACTACAGAAATAGGATATATGAGCTTCAGGAGGGCAAGGATATTTTTAAAGTTAAAGATAGATTTATTCCTTTATAATCTTCTGAAGTCATTTAACCTCAACACCATGAAGTCCTATTTTGAGAAAAATGAACAAATATAAATAGAAAATACCCAGGACCTATTTACTAGCATTGTACAAACAAAAGGATTTTATGAAGCTCTGAACTTGGTCAAAGTATATGTCCATTTGTAAATAAAAGTCTGATGCAAAGTTAAGGTAGAAAACTAAAGGATAAACCTTTATTTAAATCAATTCAATGACTTCAAAGAAAATAAATTTTCCCTATGTAACTATGTGAATAGCATCACATGACTAGTGTCTTAATTGTTAGTCTACTCAAGCTGCTGCAATACAAAAACGTGGACTAGGAGGCTTAAACAACACATATTGATTTCTCACAGTTCTGGAGGCTGGAAGTCTGAAATTAGGGTACCAGGATTGTCGGGTTCTGCTGAGAATCCTCTGCCTGGTTTACAGATGGCCATGTTTTTGCTGTGTCTTCACAGGTCAGAAGATACAGAGGAAGCAAGCTTTCTAGTGTCTCTTCTTGTAAGGACACTAATCCCACTGATGAGGGCTCCACCTTCATGACTTAATCACCCCCAAAGGCCACACCTCCTAGACCATCATACTGAAGGTTAGGATTTCAACATATGGACTTTGGAGGGACACAAACATTCAGTCCATAATAACCACCCACTGTAAGTAGACAGAACAACCCTATATATTTTTGTATTACCCACTTTTCTTGTTTCTTTATTTTTTTGTCAGTCATTATTTTAATTTTCTTCACACTTCTGTTGGTGTGCTATAATTTTTTGTGCTTCTATGGCATTTTTAATTTATTTTGGAATAAGGTAAGCTATGAATTAATGAAGAGAACTGAAAACTGATAATATGGAAAATTCTTTAAATTTGAAGAAAAGGTTTAAGAAAGACATTATTGACCCAAGACCTATATTACATTTAGGGTACTCTTTAATGCTACTAAGAATGACAGATTTTCCAAATTTCTTCCTTTACTCTCATTTCAAACTACTATAGCTTTTTCCTCCTTGTACCCCTTTGCAGAGTGTGTCCCCTTAGATTCCTAGGGCATAGCCTATGGACCTTAGAGAGACGGACCAGTGGAAGGGAGACTGGAAGATAGACCTTCCCTCATGGATGCTCCAGAAGGTACGTCTACATGGCTGGGATGCTGGAGTATTTGCTTCTGTAGGCTCTTTTAAGTCAAAGATGTTGTGTTTCTCCTGAGGCCTTTTTCTTTCCCTAACTTCTGAATTTGATTCTTAGTAAAAGAAAGAAAAAGAAACAATTGTCTGAAGGTCTGTGTATCAACTGAATGAAGTCAATCTGACAAGTCTAATACTTTGTAGGTGAATCCTTCATCTACCTTAAAAAGTGAGAGTAAAAGATGCTTGCCCAAGAAAAGAAGCTGAAATTTAATGCAACTAAAATTCAAATGTACAGTCTTAAGTATTATATTTTAATATTATATTTTATTATATCACATATGTATTTTATTATATATATTGTATTACAAATTTTAAATTATATTTTAATGTTCAAATTGGTGAGAGTTGTTTTAGAAGAACAAACAAGGAGGATTCCAATTATAACCAGTGAGACCACCTGCCCCTATTCTCTCCACTTCCCTTAGCTGGGCCAAATAATCCCCACACATCGACTCAGCTCAGACTCAGACTTCAAGACGGATTCTCTTCCAAGAAAGGAGAGGATCCCAGGACACTCTATAACAATAGTGCTGCCACAAACCCACGCTACTTTTGAGCCTAAGGTCTAGGCTAAGTAACTCTTTTTTGGCTCTATGCCCTTGGCTTAAATTTTCTCTCCACATCTCCTCGTAACAGGGGATTTGCATTTTGTTACTTTTGTCATGTTGCTGCAAATCCTCCCATGCCCAGAATCCTCTCTGTACTGGAGACCCCTCCCCAAGCTCAGTCACCGTGACTGACCTGCTTGCCAAGTTTACCTTGTAAGGTTTTCAAATATATTATGTGCAAATTTATGAATTTTCAAGAAAAGTATTTAGATCAAGGAAAATTGTATCTTCCTTTATTTTCCTTTTCTCATTCTGTTGTGCCAGAAAATAGTAAGTAACTTTTTGGTAAATTCAGTTATTAACTATTTAAACTTCAACTGTCAAGGTTTTTCCCTCTCTGCTTTCTCCCTAAGGTGATATTTAAATTCCAGGGTCTTCTGCACTGACATGAATTGTGGTAGGGAGTATTTGGGAGGGGGGATGAATTCTTCTGTTACGCTATTTTAAATAGTTCTTTTTTTTTTTTTTTTTTTTTTTTTTTTGCGGTACGCGGGTCTCTCACTGTTGTGGCCTCTCTTGTTGTGGAGCACAGGCTCCGGATGCGCAGGCTCAGCGGCCATGGCTCACGGGGCCAGCCGCTCTGTGGCATGTAGGATTTTCCCAGACCAGGGCACGAACCCGTGTCCCCTGCATCGGCAGGCGAACTCTCAACCACTGTGCCACCAGGGAAGCCCTAAAGAGTTCTTGATAGGGTTACATGAGATGAAGTATGTGAACCACTAGCATCACTAGTCTGATGCATGAGAGATGCTACTGAAAGAGAAACTTACCTTTTTCTTAACTTCAGTTGTCATTCATTAGTATCTAAAGAAGCTTTTTTAAAAAAAATCCATTTCTATATTCCCGATTCCACATGTAAATGGGTAGCTGCATCATTACTTTTAACTTCTTGAGAAGTGCTGAAAATTAATCTTTTGACAATCCTTCCTGACCCTTACTCAATCCTCCTGAAAGGAGGGACATCCCTAATGAGGATGACTGGAAAGAACCTCACTTCCATTAGTTCACGATTGTGGGTCAGGCAGTGACTGAGTTAGAGGTCACTTCTTGGATGAGGCTCTTCCCTTGGGTTTCTGTCCCCTCTCCTCCTCCCTATGTCATGGGTCGCAGTCAGGTCACTTCTCTGCTTCCCAACCCCTGCTTGTAACCAGGCAGGTTTTCCCTCCTCTGGAGGGAATTATACCTTTCTGAAAAGGTACAATCAATTCTACATGGAAGATGGTTCCACCAGCAGTACTCAATTCATCTTTACCAGTAATAATTATGATATATTTAGATCCTAGGTTCAAATTGAGCTCTTTGTTCTGTTCAATATGATTTATCACCCCAAATTCTCTATCTCATTATGCATTTCTCATTATTGTTGTTATTACCAATACTGTACCCTCATGATAATTCAGGAAGTGAATTACTTACTAAAAAATTAGAAAGGAAAGCATAAAGAGAATAGAGTACACCTAAGAAACACTAAAACTTATTGTTTTTTCCTGCTTTGCTGAGGGCTGTCTCCTGTGAGAAGATAAAGCATATTTTCTAATTCTTCGACGTGACAAAGTTCTAAGATAAGTCAGGCTGTTCCTGTCTAAAATTCCTATAAGGGAAATTTATAGCCTGAGTAGTTTATCCTGAGAACAGATTTCAGATAAACTCCCAGGCACAGAGACAAAGAGGAGAAAGAAAATGATGGCTGGGAAAATAGATGTCAGAGGATCACAGAGAGGAATGAAGCTGTCACACAGATAGTGGGTGGTAGCCACAAAGGGTCAGTAAGGCTTGAGGATGAGTGTGGGGCACACGAGGAAAGAATCATACCCTCCAGAGACCAGGAAAGGGGTAATGTTGGCAACTCCACTTGGAAGGAGAGGCAATAAGTTAGAGACTTAGCTCTGTGGGGAAACCTTATCAGAATGCAAGGTATGGGAAAAGATGGGTATCCAGAGACCTAAACCTTAGACTCATCTTTGATGTTCATGAGTTCCATCTGTGTCTAAATCATCATTTTTAAATCTTTAAACATAAGGAGATAGACACGATTATTTTTCAGGTTTTTTCCAGCTCTGACATTCAACAATTCTATGAAGAAGTTGGTACTATAAAATCTAAGTTGCTACCTTTGACAATAGAGTGAAAGAGAGCCTTTAAATCTAAGTAAACTGTCGAGGTAAAATAAAGTGAGAGCAAACAGTGTACCAATGTGTCTCCTAAAATTCCCTTTCCTTGTGACAAGCAATGGCTGTTGTGAACTCAGGTCATCTATGTGAGTTGGGAAATGGTCAAAAAAGGAGAAAGGTCCAAGAGCTCCTCCAAGCCAAAAAAAAAAAAAAAAAGAACTCCAAGATATGGTTTTAGAAAATAAGGTACACTTTTCTTTAAAGGAAAATATTGTCCATAAAAAGGGAATCTAGACTTCTATTTAAAGGACAGCAAGAAAAATGGGGGGCTGGAGGGTGGAGGTGCTATAATTGTTAGTTAACACAACAGTATCAGTGAACCTTTGTATGAGGTCCTGAAGCAACTATAAATCATGGAAAAGTGGTCAGTGGTCAGAGACAGCCAGGTTGTTTCTGAGGTAAATTTTTAACTCTCTCAGAAGTCTCAGAGTTCACAAAAACATTCACCAGATCATACTAGCAAAACAAAAATCTTCCACTCTAACTCCAGTTTCTCCTAGAATAGTTAAGCGCTGGAGCATATATTCACTTTTTCTAAGGTGAAAAGATTCTTCAGCAAATATCAAGAGATGCCTATTCAGAAGTTCTGCCAGGAATATTTACAGACTGAGCAGTTTGCCCCTTAAGAAAAGAGAGAGACAGAGAGAGAGAGTTTCTCTGAACAGCAAAAGAAACGTTTGATTTGGCAGATCCTTGCTTCCTACATACCGATAGGTTTATTGTTAGAACCAAAAGCGATGCTATTCTAAAATTTGAAAGCTCTCAGGTTTAGTAGGCTGAGACTTTTTTTTTTTTTTTTTTTGCGGTACATGGGCCTCTCACTGTTGTGGCCTCTCCCGTTGCGGAGCACAGGCTCCGGACACGCAGGCTCAGAGGCCATGGCTCACGGGCCCAGCCGCTCCGCGGCATGTGGGATCCTCCCAGACCGGGGCACGAACCCGTGTCCCCTGCATCAGCAGGCGGACTCTCAACCACTGCGCCACCAGGGAAGCCCGGCTGAGACTTTTTGCTCCCAACGCTGAGAGCTAAGAGATGACACCTGCACATTATCTCCATGCTGAAATGCAAATTCTTGTTTGATATCTACCTCTGGCTCATGCTATTTAATTTTGCAACACACACACACACACACACACACACACACACACACACGAATAAAACCACAGAGTGTTGCATATCTGCTTCCTTTCCAGGCATGAAAGTCTAAGTATCTCTGGCTAAAAAGCATTCAATTGTTACTTGCTTATGCATGAATTATAAAGCTACACATTGTAATTTGTCAGAAATTTAGTTACAAGGATAGGAAAAAATACTTTCAGCCTGGATTAGCTACTCCACTTGGTTGCAGAGATCCACGGTGTGCCATCTGTAGTGAGGATCAAGCAGGGCTCAAAGGGCTATCTCCACTCCCTTTTGAAAGCATTCCTTGTTCAGAAGTCCCTTTCCTACAACTTATATAAAAACAGGCAGTTATTTAACTTGATTAAGTGTAGAATATTTTTATGGTTATTATTTTGAGCTCATTGCCAACTTTCACAAACATGCTCATTTACCAGAGATAATTACGTGTGATTTTCTCCTTTAATGAAAGATAAATAATTTGGCAGTCTTGCCTCACATATTTTTCTACTTCAATACAATTCATTGTTTGGTGGGATGTCCTTTATTCTTGTACTACTTAGTGTGCAAAATGAGTTTTCTTTAAATCAATTGTGCTGCTTTTCTGTGAGGCGCTGCTGTTCACACCAGGTTTATAGAAGACCATTAAAAGCTGATATTACATTAGGTTTTGCTTGTAATGATGTAGCTCTTTGTTTACAACTTACATAATTCACTATGGGGCAAAGCTGCATCAAATTGGGACAAAAGGAATAGAAAGTGCCTTTCTAGGAATCTAAATAGAATGAACAAGCTTTGACTGGCTCTAGTTTTCACTATATTTCGTTGCATTAATGCAGAAGACATGTTCCCAGGCCTCAATTTGGAAAAGCAATGATTTGTTGTTTTATTATATGAGATGGGGTGTGTGTGTGTGTGTGTGTGTGTGTGTATTTAATATTTTTAAGGTAAAGCCCGTATAGGAAAAATTCAGGAATATATGGCTCCAACTTATTTGATAGTCCCTATCATAAACTCCCAATCAAATCTGAATCTAGACTAGATTCTCCAGACTAAAGAAACATTTGCATTTAGCCTCACTAGACATTGAACTAAAAGACAAAAATAATTCTAAACTCCAATCCATTTCCCTCTATAACAGTGGTGTTCGAAAGAACTTCCTGTGGTAGAAATATTGTGTGTGTGCCCTGTTCAATACGGCAGCCACCAGCCTCACCTGGCTATTGAGCACACAAAATAAAGTGAGTGTTACCAAACAACTGAATTTCCAAGATCATTGTTTTGATTGAAATTAATTTAAATTTAAATAGCAGTATGTTGCCAGTGACTACTGTATTATACAGCATAGCTTTATACTCATCAGTAGAGTAGGAGAAAGTCTACCAGTTTGCTCAACTCCAAGGGTTAGGGTTAGGGCTAGGGTTGGTTAGAGTTAGGGTTAGGGTTAGGGTTAGCATGCATCCTTGGGGCATGGCTCCTGAAGCTGTACATGCACAGTCTGCAGCCTTACGTGCTGCTCTGTGGAGGAGTTATATAATTAAATGGAAAGGGGAGGATGTCTCATATTCCTCCTCCATCAGGAAATGAGAGCCAAGTTAATTTGGCAGACAGCTAACACCTAGAGAAACATCTAAACCTAGTACCCCACTCGACTATGAAACCCAAGTTATGTTTGGAACTCTTCACTATGACTACATCACCTTCTTAAACCACCTCCTCCTTTAAGTATGTGTATTTAAACCACACTTTGACTACAGTTTGGTTACTAAGAGTAGGGTGTGAGATGAGAGTGCTTCCCCAACCATCTGTTCCATGTCAAAGGCAGAGATATTTTTTAAATGCAAACCATACTCATATCTAACTTCATAATCATATCTCTACTCGGATGCCTAGTAGGCATGTCAGAATGTCTACTCTGACATGATAAAATGCCCAAAATACAATATGATAGGATACTTAATTTCTCCTCAAATCCTTTCTTCTCACAATCTTCTCCATTTCAGCATATGCCATCACCATTCACCCAGCTACATAGGCCCAAAACAAGGTTAGTTTTTCTCTCCATCTTCTCTCCACTTACATTCTCTATCTAATCCATCAGCGAGTATTGCTGGTTGTACCTTGAACACCTGTCTAGACTCTGATCCTCCTCCACAAACCACCATCTTCTCTTGCCCGATCTATAGCAACAGCCTTCCTACTCTTTGCATCTATGCTTATATCCTCCTGTGCTCTTCATAATCCGTTGACCATACCTCATGGTGGGAAGACACTAATAAATACACCTGGTAAGACCTCGATATCTAAACCCCGACTATCTTAATTTATCTCAACTCTCATCCTACCATAGTGCCTCTTCCATAGACTTCCTGCCATTCCTCAAACACAATAAGCTCATACCTTCCTTAAAGGCTTTCACTTACTCTTCACAGCGTAGAATGCTCTTCCCCACATCTTCCCACAGCTTGCTTCCTAACAGTTGTTATCCTGATCACCATAACTTGTCATTTTGTATCCTCTTACTCTTAATCTTCCTCAAAGTACATGATATTATGTGAAATTATATCATTTCATTATTTGTCTTTCTTTTTTTTTCTGTGGTTTCTTCTGGCTTTTCCTATGAGAATGTATGCTCCCATGAAATCAAAGATTTCATGTCTTATATACAGAACTTATCTCAGCACATAGAGCAGTGCCCCAAAATTTGTGGACTAGATTAACTGAATTTGATTATATCACTCATCCAAACACACAGACACAGTGAAACACAGATATGTGCACACACATGCCACACACTCATACTCTGTAAACATTTCAGAGCCTTCTCCTTGGTTTTGTGGGGGAAAAAAAAAAGATCTTTAACTTGGGTAACAAGGTTTTGTACAGTATGGCTTCCACCTATCTCTCCAGCATTATCTCAAACCATGCTGATACCTCAGCCTCTTCATTTTAGCCACACCAACCTCCTTTTTGTCTCTTGTACTCAGCACATCTCTTCACTAAAAAGACTTCTGATATACCCACTGCCTGGAAGGCTTCTCTCTTTTCTCCTGTTCAAGTTAATTCCCGCCGATCATTTATGTACTAGAACAAGAGTCCTTTCCACATAGAAACATTTCCCTAACTCCTTAAATAGGTCAAATCTTCCTACTTAAGCTTGAGACTCCCATGAATAAATGGAGAAATGAATGTCAATAATGTGGCTTATGATCCTTGGGCCTCTGAGGATGTTTGAATATTAAGACTTTACCTGCTGCTTATGGTATTCCAAGTAATTAAAACTCATGTGTAGTTACAAATTAGTCACATTCCCCCAATTGCAAGGGATGTCGGAAGGCAGATGGAAGGGACCAGCAGGCTCTGCATGCTTTCCATCACCATTAATGATGACAAAGATAAAGCTG